>NC_083595.1:6310756-6363256 GCF_027579695.1 Neoarius graeffei
CCATCCTTTTATGTTTATGGTATCGTTAACACGCATGTTCACAAGCCAAAATGATAAGACGCTGCAGCAGGCTTACTGCATACACATGTCTGGCTACTGCTCGTATTCATTAATAGGGTCTCCTTGTACTCACTATACCCTGTGTATGTACGTAGTACACGTGCTGTTTTGGGGCGGAGCCTCACTTTGATTTTTACGACAACAGCTGGATGGGTCTATGAGAGATGTTGATTTTTGCAACAGCTCTGAAGAAAATCTGCTTGAAATCCTCCGAGTCTTGGGAACACAGACTCCCCTCAGTTCCAGGACGCCCGGCAGATTCTGGTAGCTGCGCTGCAGAAGGTGAAAAACCACACCACACGTTTTCAGCAAACAGATCCTATTGCATGTGGTTAAATGGGGGAAACTCTTCCTAAACCTGCACCTGTGCACCATCACGTTCACCACAAACACCTTTTGAAAGTGTCAGAAAAGAGTAAAAAAATAAATTGGTTGTAAACTGACTTTCACTTGCGTAGAGGCTCTGTAGCAACGTCACTCTTGTACACATTGCATATATAAATAATATACACTTGTTATACAGCTGTAGTAAACACGTTTTAGTGATGGCAGCAAATACAAATCTCGGATTGACGAGGAGAGATTTAATGCCAGTAGTGACGGCTTATATTTTACGTCATTAAACCCTTTCTTAGATTAGATTAGATAAAACTTTATTGATCCCTTTGGGTGGGTTTCCTCAGGGAAATTAAGATTCCAGCAGCATCATTACAGATAAACAGAGAAAATAAATAGAGAAAACTTCTAGATAAATTAAAATAAATTATTTGCATATACAAATATAAAAAGAATAAAAGATGGGGAAGGGGGGGGGCGGCGGCAGGAGAGATATTGCACTTTATATTGCACATTGTCCGGTATTGCTTATTGTTAGGCTCGGCTACTGCTCCTTCCTGTCCTCTGTCCTCCTGTTACCCCCTCCTCCCCCCCAGAGAGGAGTTGTACAGTCTGATGGCGTGAGGGACAAAGGAGTTTAAGTCTGTTCATCCTGCACTTGGGAAGGAGCATTCTGTCACTGAACAGGCTCCTCTGGTTGCTGATGACCATGTGCAGAGGGTGACTGGCATCATCCATGATGTTCAGTAGTTTGTCCATAGATCTCTTCTCTGCCACCATCGCCAGAATCTCCAGCTTCACGCCAACCACAGAGCTGGCCTGCCTGATCAATTTGTCCAGCCTGGATGTGTTCTTCTTGGATGTGCTGCCCCCCCCAGCACACCACGGTGTAAAACAGGACACTAGCGACCACAGACTGATCCACAGGAGTTTCCTGCAGATGATAAAGGACCGCAGCCTCTTAAGGAAGTATAGCCTGCTCTGTCCCTTCCTGTATAAGTGTTTGGTGTTGCAAGTCCAGTCCAGCTTGCTGTCCAGCCACAGCCTGAGGTACTTGTAGGAATCCACAGCCTCCACCTCGACTCCCTCGATCAGAACTGGTCGTGACTTTGGTCTGGACCTCCCAAAGTCAATGACCAGCTCCTTGGTCTTCAAGGTGTTGAGCTGCAGATGGTTCCTGTTGCACCACACAGCAAAGTCCCTCACCAGGCTCCTATATTCCTCCTCTCTGTCGTCACTGATACACCCAACGATGGCTGTGTCATCGGCAAACTTCTGAATGTGACACAGCTCCGAGTTGTAGCAGAAGTCCGCTGTGTACAGGGTGAAGAGAAGAGGGGCCAGCACCGTGCCCTGGGGTGCTCCAGTGCTGCTAATCACAGTGTCAGACGTGATGTCCTTCAGCCTGATGTACTGCGGCCTGTCAGTGAGGTAGCTGGAGATCCAGGTGACCAGGCAGGGGTCTACTCGCATCCTGTTCAGTTTGTCCTGAAGCAGTAGGGGCTGGATGGTGTTGAAGGCACTCAAGAAGTCCAAGAAGAGGGTCCTCACTGTGCCATTTCCCTTATCCAGATGCGAGTGGGCTCGGTGTAGCAGGTAGAGGATGGCGTCTTCCACACTGACACCTGCCCGGTACGCAAACTACAGGCAGTCCTGGGCATGTTGTACCTGGGGTCTGAGGAGGCTGAGGAAGAGCCACTCCAACATCTTCATCAGATGTGAAGTGAGTGCCACCAGTTGGAAGTCGTTCAGCTCGCTGGGCTGATTCTTTTTGGGAACTGGAACGATACATAATGTCTTCCAGAGGGTTGTCACTCTCCCCAGCTGCAGGCTAAGGTTGAAGATGCGTTGGAGTGGTTCACCCAGTTCAGCAGCACAGGTCTTCAGTAGTTGGGGGCACACCTTGTCTGGGCCTGCTGCTTTCCTGGGGTGAAGCTTCCTCAGTTGACCTCTGACCTGGTCTGCAGTAATGCATGGAGGAGTCTGTGTTGAGGTGGTGGTGGGGGGGCTGCTGTTATGACTGGGGGGAGGTGTGTTGAGGGAAGGAGAGATGGCTGCTGAGAGGGTGGGGGGGATGTGGGCTGGTTGAACCGATTGAAGAAGTCATTCAACTTGTTCGCCCTCTCCACTGGTCTTTGTATTGTGGCCTGTGATGGTTTTCACACCTTCCCAGACCTCCCTCATGCTGTTCTCCTTCAGCTTCTGCTCCACCTTTCTCCTGTATCTGTCCTTAGCTTCCCTCACGCAGCGTTTTACCTCCTGCTGTGCTGCTTTCATTGCCTCCCTATCCCTGCTCCTGAAGGCAGCCTTCTTCCTGTTGAGGACAGCTTTGACTTCTTGTGTTACCCATGGCTTATTAGGGTAACACCGTAGTCTTAGCAGGGGAGACCACGTCTGCACAGAAGTTAAGGTAATCCGTCAGACAGTGTGTCAGCCCCTCTATGTCCTCACAGTGTGGGCTAAGCAGCACATCCCAGTCCGTGATGTCATAACAGTCCCTGAGGGCATCTTCTATTTCATGGGACCACCTCCTGATGGAGCTAGTTGTTGCAGGCTGCCTTTGAACCAGGGGGGTGTACTTCAGCTGTAGGAGAACCAGGTTGTGGTCAGACTTCCCTAGTGGGGGGAGGGGTGTGGCTCTGTATGCATCCCTCACATTAGCATACAGCAAGTCAATTGTCCTGTTGTTCCTTGTTGGACAATCCACAGCCTGGTAAAACGCAGCCAAAGTAGAGTCCAAAGTAGCATGATTAAAGTCCTCAGAAATGATGATAAATGCCTCAGGGTGCTGTGTCTGCAGCCTTGCTGTGACAGATGGCCCTTTTCCACTACCCTTTTTCAGCTCACTTCAGCTCGCTTCAGCTCACTTCAGCCCGACACGGCTCGCGTTTCGACTACCAAAAACCAGCACGACTCAGCTCGTTTCAGCCCTGCTTAGCCCCTAAAACTCGCACCGTTTTGGAGTGGGGCTGAAGCGAGCCAAGCCGTGCCGAGTGAGGCTAGGGGCGTGAGCAGACACTCCCCTGTGCACTGATTGGTGAGGAGGAGTGTCCTCACATGCCCACACACGCCCCGCGAGCGCGCTGGGATCTGTAAACACCGCAAACCCGGAAGGAGAATAATTACGAATTACGAGAATTTCTGAAGCCTTATGCGCCTCGCCTCATCTATACGCTCTTGCCAGTATCTGTCCGCGTTGTCGGTGACAACAAGCCACAGCACCAAGACCAGCCACACTAACGACTCCATGTCCTCCATGTTTATTGTTTACTCTCCGGGTCGTGAGACTACCGCTTAAAAGCTCACTGATGTCACTGTTTGCGCTGCTTAACGACATCACCTGACGTCCACCCACTTTCGCTAACTCCACCCAATGTGTTCACCCACTTCCAGCCAGCACGGTTCAGCGCGGTTGTAGTCGAAATGCAACTCCAACAGCCCCGCTCAGCCCGACTCAGCACGGCACGGCTCAGCCCGACTCAGCCGCGTTTGTAGTGGAAAAGCGGCAATAGTGGATCCTCTCACATGCTGCGGCTGCCCTCGGAGAGATGTAAACACAGATGGTGATCACGTGACTGAACTCCCTCGGCAGATAATATGGCCGCAGGCTAACGGCTAGCAGCTTCAAGTCCAGGCAACATAAAACTGTCTTTACGGAGATGTGTCCTGGGTTACACCAGCGGTTGTTCACATAAATGAGGAGTCCCCCACCTTTGCTTTTCCTGCATGTGTTAGTGTCTCTGTCGGCTCTCACAGCAGTGAATCCCCGCAGGTCTACGTTAGCATCCGGTATAAGGTGTGTTAGCCATGTCTCCGTAAAGATGATAAATAAGCTGCTCTCCCGGTAAATCCACTGGTTGTTCAGAGCGGAAAGTTCGTCGACTTTATTCAGCAGCGAGTTCACATTCCCCATGATAACGGAGGGAATGGATGGTTTGTAGCACCACTGGTTGTCCACTAGCCTAGCCTTTAGCTTAGCTCCAGCCTTGCAGCCCCTGGGTTTCCTCCTCAGCTCGGCCAGGATGGGGTGTCGTATCCCGGCTCATCCCATTGTTTTCAGGGCCAGCAGCTCCTCTCTCGAATAAGTGAGAGAACTGGCTCCTGGTTGCGTGTTAAAGTTAAATATATCCATGTTATATAGTTAAACACACTGTGTCTTCGTAAGAAGAGCAGAAAAGTGTAAAAAAAAAAAAAAGGTGGAAAAAAGGAGATTTAAAGAGCTAAAACTACAGAGCTACTGGAGAGGCAGCCGTCTCACAGCACCCATACACAAACTTTCTTCATCTCCATCATGTTCTCTAGTTTGCTGATGATGTCTTCGGCGTTTATGGCAGCAACACGGTGGTGGAGGTGGTGACGATGAAGATGTTTGAGACTCCGCTAACCAGGAAGTCGTGCGCCATCCTGGAGGCGAAGCAGATTGTGAGTTTTTTAATTCAGCACTTTTGATGTCTGCATATTTGCATGACGTTTTACACAGGGGTCACGGTGTTCACACAAGGGTCTGTTAAGAAGGCGGCGTGTTTATTTTCAGCTGTGGTCAAAACCACTCTCTTTTACCAGAAGCTAAAACACTCGGCCAGGTCACGCTGCCTTCTAGACTGAAGGACTAGTGGAAATGGACATGATTGCTTTATAAATTTGGATTTCTAAAATTGAAATCCAATGTTAAATTGTTAGCTCCTGTACTGCACTTTCTCCTTTAGTGAAACTTAAACGCTTTAAAGAATTAATCTCTTGTTATGAAGAGCCATATGAAGGCTTTTTTGTTTGTTTGTTCTGCCCCTCATCTTGTGCATCACAAACATGTGATGTCCTTTGTAGCTGTATTTTCTCTGCTCTGAACTTTATCCCCCGTGACCCATTTGACTTTGCTAAGATTCAGGATGTATGCAAGGGTCTTTTTAAAAAAGCATGCATGCAATACCTTGGGGAAAAAAAGGGCCTCAGAGTCCGCCCCCACCAAAGACCAGCCAGAGAGACAAACACACAGTTTAACACTTAAAACGCTGGTTCTGGATACACACAAGCCTCGTTCCTATTTAATCACAAACTGAACAGGATTTAAAGTGTATGTAATGCCTTAAAATGAATATTACTAGTAACAACCAAAATTAATTAATTAAAGCAGGGGGGAGAAATTATCAAGCACAAAACTATCGATAAATCATGGCTTCTGGATAAAGGCAGCCTTGCCTCAGGGTTAATCTCGCATGACGTCACGTGTGGAAACCCGGTTATCTGGGTCATTTCGGTTCATCTGACTCTGTGCTTGTTTACGCGCTGAAATTGGACATTGTTGTTGGAATCTTACAAAAATAACGATGGGAAAGCACTGCGTTGTGTTTGGATGTTCAAATCCCGATACAACAGGACATTCGGTTCACAATTTTTTGAGAAATGCTCCTCATCTAAAGCAACAGTGGGTGAGGTTTGCAAACAAAGCACCACCAGAACGACCACATGGGAATTATTAGAGCAAAAAAGAAACCCAGTTATTTAATAAATGACATTGACAGTTTGTCGATTCCCCTATTATCACTTCATATTTTCTTTCAATAATTACACTAAGTATGTTTTAAAGCTTATATTTCTTGAGGTACATATGCTGTTATTTACCAGCTGGGAAGTTCGTATTGTGCAATGCCGTGACCGAGGTCTTGAAAGTACTGACGGAGGCCCTCTGGGCCGAGGTCACAGTATTTCACCATACGGACCGACCTTAAGCTGGTAAATAATATTTTTTTCTTTACCAAATTCTAACAGAAAATGAGAGCGCCCGAAAGGGAAAGCCAAGGCGAGCCATGCTGCCATTTTGAATCCTCATTCACGGCTGTAATGCAAATTGCTTCCTCCTCGGTATACAAGTGCACTTCCATGGCAGGAAAAAAAAAAAAAACCCTACATTTTGCTGCCTGTGTAGTCCTCTATTTATACAAAATTGAGTCATTCAGGATTCAGCCATGCTTTTGCTCAGCGTTGGCAAGTTACAGGTTTTTAGCTTTCTCCTGAAATGTTTTCTTTTATTTCTTCTTCCTCAGGGTAGTAAAACTCGCTTTCGCTGTGAACACGGTCATTATCGCTCTCCATGATGTAAAATTAATGCTATTCTCCTGAGAAATGCTGGCAAAAAATTTAAGATTTTTGATACTTATAAATAAATCTTATAAAAAAAAAAGAGAAATGTTGACAAAAAATGCTATTATGTTTGTTGTGAAAGAGCGAGTCGCCAGAGGTCCATAACTGAGGTCCGTATCGTAGGATACGGACCCGCTTTCCAGCCAATCAGAGCGCAGGATTTGATGGAAACCGCACCACGAAAAAATAAATGTAAATATTTTCCTGATATTTTGCATCGGCCAGCTTGGAATAAAAATCTACTAACCATCTGTGATTCCAGTTCTCTCTGGCTGGTGGTGCGCTATCGGTGCTGAGTGGGACTGTCGTGAACTGGCAGATTCTTGTCTTGGGGGTTTGAAAAGAGAACCATTTACTCTGGAATATCCTTGATAATTATCTGCCCCTTCAGCCAACATATAAGAATCCCAGTCACTATCAGAATTCTCTCCAAAACCTGATTCCATATCGGGACTGGTCTAACCACTGCTGCACACATGAACAAAATCGATACCTGGATTGTTACACACGTGACGTCACGCACCCCTTCAGGATCAGAAGATTCCGTGAAAATCGTCTGATCTAATTGATTTTCCATTAATTTATGGCCTTTTGGATCTGCTATGGTTTGAAAACACATGGTCAGTCAACATGATTGTTGCTTTGTACAAGGAAAAAAAGTGTGGTTTCGGGACATTATATTCACTTTAACCCTTAAATAATTGCAGAAACATGCAGTTTATATATAAATGATTTATTGTGTAGAATATTGAAACTGATTTCTAACAACTTGCACTTTTATCGTTTCCTCACTGTGTACACTGAGCTGTGGGATTCTATGTAGGTAAATCATCTTAGTATTTAGAGATTAGAAGACTAGGCATGTGCCTGGAGGAAGAGCTTGTGGTTTTAATGCACCAGATACAAAAAACGCTGAACTTGCTTGCCACCGAGCCCTACGCTGAAGCAGACTCACTGCAGTTGTGAAGTAGCAACACAATGCCAATGTAAACTGACTAGTGAGACTCCAGAACCAGTGGAATTAAGCATGTAGCTCATGTGACCTTAAAGGAGCAGTGAATAAATATCTGCCTGGGGTATCTGAAAGGTCATACAACCGCTGCTCACCACTAAAGGGGGCTTAACTATGTCAAATGTGTATTTTGTGGTTTCGTCAGAGTGGGACTGACTTCTGCGATAAACGGTGCGGCTCACCGACAAACCCAACTCCAGGACTTTCCACATCCTGGCCGAGCATGTCTCACTTTCCTGTCGTAACTCTGGGAGGAGTTTCTCTGGAGGTTATCAGGCAATGACGGGATACGCACACGTATTAAAATACTCCTTGTGATTCATATAAACACTTCTGAGACCACCCGTCTCATTCGATATTCATTACGTTACAATAAAGGCATTTAGCAGACACTCTTACAACAACGGGGTATGTGACCATGGTCCTGGAGCAGAAAGGGTTAAGAGGCTTGCTCAAGGGCCTGACAGTGGCAGCTTGTCAGTGCTGGGGCTTGAACCCATGACCTTCAGGCCTGAGTTTCCCAAAAGCATCACAGCACAAAGATCATTGTTAAATGGTGGAGCGAGCATCACAATGAACACTCACTCTCCTAGTCAAGATGCTCTTAGCATTAAGAGGCTTTTGGGAAACCCACCCCAGAGTCTTAACTGTTGAGCCACATAAAGATATTTGGGTGGAGCTACAAAATGGCGGCAACCATCGATTATTACATTTGACCAATCACAGACGTGCTGACTTCATACCACATTGTGTACAAAGATATGAGATTCAGCCACAACAAGCTGCATGACTGCTTGAGTGACCTATTGAAACCCCCCTTGTGCTCTTTCTCCTGTGTAGTGATAGTAAGCAGGAAACACAGCCAACGGTGCCAATACTTTTAATCATCTTCAAAAATGAGTGAGTGCGCAAACACACAAGCAGTCATGCGGGTTTTTTTGTGGCTGAATCTCATACCTTTGTGTGCTATATGTGAAGTCAACGTGTCTGATTTTACATTTGACCAATCAATGGTCAACCACAGATTACTATGTACCTGGATGACAGATTCTTCACAGATATGTTTCTACGCACTTTGGGATGAGATCCCTTCGACTGGTGCGGGAGTATAAGAGGACTTCCAGAAAACTGGCAGACATCTTAGCTGGAGAGGATCGTTCATTTTTGTCAACCTGGAACGACCATCATTGAACAGAGGTGGGTGTCTATGACATCTTTTATCAGCCACCTACAATGCAGCCATCAGCATTCTGATTCAGATTCTATGATGATCCATGAGAGGATAAATACTGGATACTCCCTATTAGTCAGACAGAACTGAGGATGCCTTTAGGATGAGAGGCGAAATGTTTTCAAGAATCTTCAAGCAAGTCCAGTTGCTCTCTTCAACCAACCACAGACCAATCAATGGTCTGTACTGTTTTGTAGCTCCGCCCACACGTCTCTGCTCAGCTTGCACAGCACTTTGACAGGAAGTGTCTTATCTTCTAATCACATTAATTGCCTTTAGTCGTACTAATCATGGCAATGGGTGGTTGATTTAAACTTTGGCAGCCAGTATGTTGGCATTAACCAGATTCAGCATGAGTGCTTAATTTAACGCAGTGAATTACTGAAACAAAGCACGATTATGGGTACTTTGCCCAGTGAGGTTCAGGTGGTTTCCAGAGCTCAAACATTTACACCTCTCACTAGCCACAAAGCTAGGAAGTAACGAGTGAGCTGTAAATAGAAACATTGGTCAGAGCGTGCTAACCCCCAGCAAGCAGCTCTCACAAACAAGCGCACTCGTTTCTCTCCACCCTCTGATAACGTGTGAAACCCACACCAAAGCTGACCTCGTTTCTGATTTATAAGACGCAGAAGCTTGCACACAGTCAGACGTGTTCACTGCACAGTGTGTTAATTACAGCCATGATGGACTGAGCCCATGCACACAGACTGTCCAACACGTGGTCAGTGCAGCACCATGAGAAACTGCTTCGAGTTTCAAAACGCTTATTGCAACACGCCGCCCGCTATTTAGAGCTTTAAGATGAATGCACCCTTTTTGATATCGTTCTAGGTGATAAGCGCACTCTGCCTTTTTGGTAAATCAGAGAATCTTCTTTTTAAAACCAAAAGAGGATTAGTAAAATAAAACCACGTTGCCCCGTATTAACCCCAAGTGTTTGTGATTGACTTGTTTTGGTTCCAGAGTAACCCAGGAAGCCCCTACAATCTGGCCTACAAGTACAACTTTGAATACGCTGTCGTGTTCAACATCGTGCTGTGGCTCATGATCGCGTTGGCTCTCGCGGTCATCGTCATCTCGTACAACTTGTGGAACATGGACCCGGGCTACGACAGCATCATCTATAGGATGACCAATCAGAAGATCCGCATGGACTAATCACGCGTTACATTCCGTCGCAGTGTTGTGTGTAGACAGGTTTCTCACTTCCATTCCTCCCATGCGTATGTGTATATATCGCTCTGAAATTTCAGTTTGTGAATAAGTAGGATGAAGAATATTTATTGACTCCTGCTGTTTTGCTGAAAAATCTAAATGAGAACGGAACACATGTATTTCACCTTTGTTAATAGCACGCTGGGTGTGGTTTCGTTGAGTAAGTGCACTGCTGTGGAATTGTTTGAAGTCGTCATGCTAGTGTCGCAATGGTGTTCTGTGTCATGTTCCTGCTCGAGTGACATGTTGAATCATCTGTATTTTTGTTTTTATTCCTGATACACTGGACTACATAATATGATGGCGATTGTAGAGAGGTGGGACGATAAACTAAAATTGCATGTGGTAAAATTTCACCCAGGTGTGATGTTAAAACATGGAGATCACCGACATGATTTTATTTGGAAATAAAAATATACATCCAAAATCAGACAATTGGTTACAACTGATAATGTTTTTTTTTATCTGAAATGTAGCAAGTCACAGTGACCAAAAGAACAAAATGATTTCATAAAATCTCAATGTGTTTGATCTCAATAGTTTAGTTTCTCAGCCCTCCTCTATCTCCAGTATATTCATCTTTTTTTCTGTTCTCCATCAATCATATGACTAAAGTTTAGCTGAAATAAAACTTTTACTGGCAAATTACAAATAAGTGGCTCCAAGCAAAGTTTACTTGTTAGGCTTCTGTCACCTGCTATTGTGAAAAAGGAACTTTGGTTTTCGAGGACAAGCTCGTACCAAACACACTACAGATCTTTTCCACTCATCATGTCTAAGAATCTGATCTTTTGAAGTGAGAATTCTCAGAAACTGTTATCACTTTTCACTAATATATTCTGGAGAGTTTGTGGTTGAATCACGTGACTTAACATGAATTCTCATGAGTACGACTCAGTGACGTGTTCAAACGAGCCTGACTCAAAGAATCACTTTTTTTTTAACTCATGTTCAGTAAAAGATTAAGAAATGAATGAGAAACTATTCAAAAAGGAGACTCAATACACTTTAGCCACAATTCACACGTAGCAAAGCCCTTTCTGCCACTTTCTCTAAGGCCAGACTGCCTTCAACTCAATCTTGCGCAGTGGCAGGAGGTGCAAAAACCACAGACGAGGGAGAGAAAGAAAAAAAAAAAAAAGAGACCGAGCTGAGCACAATGCACGAATCTTTAACAATACCCGTATCACAGACTCGCAATGTTTAGAGTAATTGTTTCCCAGTTATAAAGGTTACAGTAGGTGTGGTTTCAGTATAATTTCCCATTAAAAGCATTTAATTTAGATTTGCTTCATCTCACCTTGAAACAAAATATTTTAAGTCAGTGTTTAAAAATCTTAGTTGAAAATGCTAATATATTACCTGCATCACTGCTGCAGTTCAAACTTTGGGAGGCAGGACTTGGGTTGTGTAATCAAGTAACCAGTTAACTGACTCCGCCTCTTTCCGTCATGATACCAAAAGGTGGGGGTGAGAACGACATTCCACGTTGGCCGCTCATATAACGTTCCAGTGTTCAGTCACTGAAGAGCTGCATGTAGCTCCATACAATCAAAGGGAATTGAATAAATTAAGTTTTTTTAAAAAAATATTTTTACAGGATGTGTGACTTGTGCTCAATAAGAAAACGAGAACAATATAAGTAGCTTGTCAAAACTCTGCAGGATGAACAGAACAAGTGAGCAAAAGGTGTAACGCCAATGCTGAGTGATGACCTTTAGTCAAAGACATCATTTCTAATCTCTGACTAAGGAAAACGTTCCTCGACTCAATTCCAGCTCATCGAGTCGTCTCCTTGACCTCGAGTTTAGCAAGTCAGGGCAAATCAAAATGGCAGCTTCAGCAAACAAATTCTTACTTTTAAATGAGTGTATACAGGTATTTGCTTTAGATCAATTTGTTAAATCTATAACACTAACTATACATTGCTTTACATTGCAGTTAGCTGGCATGGAGACGTCTGTGGTTTCTTCCCAACTTTGTAGCTCAAATGCACAGAAGTCTGAAATGATGCAACTTCCCACACTATCGAGGCCAGTTGAACCGCAGGATAACAGTACCTCAGGGTTTAAACTGAAACACTGTCAGTGCATTCTGGGAAATCTCATGGCCAGCGGGACCACAACGCTCGCCCCCTCCTTCCTTTTTTTTATGTTTCTCAAAATGGCTGACATTCTACTCAGAACCCTTAAGTGTCTGAATCACGACTCACTTCAGTCCAATGACTCACTTATTCAAATCTTCCAGATCGTCTCCTTAAGTGACTCCAGGTTTAATTCACAACTCGAACAGCATCAGAAAAGCACTTTAGGCCTCTTTTATAAATTTAGGCCTTCAAAAAGTCTAAAAAGGTTTGTTCATGCTTGTGAATCAATTCGTCTGGTTTTACAAAATGACTCGTGTGAATTGTCCATTACATATCAGTAGCTGTAAGAGCGGGGCTTCTTTCTGCCTGTGATGACCTTCGTGAAGTCCACGTGTTGCGTCGGGTCACGGGTTCACGGGCTGCAGGAGTGCGTATGTGCTGTTGAGTTCGGTCATCCTGATGCGTCCTTTAGTCGGTACATGCTGCACCTGAGCATACTGAAAGGATAACATGATGTGACTGGATTAATAAACGTGTTAAAGTTGTATTTAAGATTAAAAAAAACTTAAATGCAGTGTGTTAATTGTATGAAAGTGTAGTATGAGCCAGTTCCCTGATGAAACGAGAACAGAGCTGTCCCGGTGTGTGTGCTGTATGAACACCACAGCACAGGAATTATTAAGTTCTATCGGACAATTCTGTGACTAAGATATTGAACCATAATAGTTTTATCCTCAGTAAGGTCAAAGAACAGCCGCTTCACTTTGTATGTTTATACTCCTCTCTCTCTCACACACACAAAAAGAACTATATTAATTTACATCCTTTTATATTGCAGCATGTGTACAAATCATTAAATGGACGCAATTCTACTTGAACTAGTAATAGGATTATTTCCAAACAGACACCAAATCTTTATTTTCAGTTCATATTAATTTATCAACTCTTTATATGAGCAAGTTTCAGTCCTCTAAACCATTTTTAATGAGTGTATTATCCAGTGTTAGTAGCTGCACACAAAGTGAATGTTTGTTTTTTTCTTTATAAGCTGCCTTACACTGATGATCTCCAATATCACTGGTGCACTCATCGCTTTGTTAATGTATTCTAAAGTGTAAACGCAAAACTGTAATAAAGTAAATCAGGGCACTCTATACCATAGATTTTAACACGTTTTACCAACTTGCATCACTTTCTCACACACGTTAATGCATTTTGATCTGTGCAGCACGATACATCTTTTGCATGTGGGACTTTCCGTCTTCACAACAGTCGACACCGTGCCCACATCTACAGTGACTCAAACACCTCATTTATCTCTTCATGTCAGTGATGAAAAATGAAGAACACTCATAGAAACAGAATCCACAACAGACTTTAGCACATGTCCTGATTGCAGAAGCGTTTCAGATTCACAAAATCATTTTAAGTATTGTTTAAACAAAAAAAGCAGCAAAAGAGTGAGCAGTTATCCTACCACAAGGCTGGTGGTGTCCTGATGTTGTTGTAAACCAGGATCTGGAGCTTGTGCTGGAGCTTTTGGAGATCTTCTGCAGTGACTAACTGTAAAAACTAAAATGGAAAAGTAGGAAGTTAACCCAGCAAGAGCCAGGACTGCATTAGCCTGTCCTTATTATACACATGAACAAGCCCTGTGTGTCAATAACTATTAATAATACATTATATGAATTAGAACACTGATTAAGCAGTGACGCATATCTAGCAGTAAAATGGTAATGTGATATACATTTCTTATGTTTTTTTCTGTATAAAGACTAAACACATCACTTAGCCACAGGTAGTTTCGCATTCGAGGCCTATCAGACAGGACAAAATAATTTAATTTAATAGAAGCTGCATTGTACAGTAATATGACCAGATTTTATCTGGTACACAGTTACTGCATACACAAGGTTTAGTGTGCACAGTAAACATGTTATAACTACAGAAATATATCACAAGCACGTAATTAAAAAGAAATCACTTTCATACAAATAGACTGTCTCGATATGGTGCAGAATACGGTGTGTGAACCTTTTAGGAATCTCATTTAAGGTCAACAGACAATGCCAAGACTATTCGAGCAACCAGAAGACCAGATTTGTATTTTCAGTTGTGCAGGAGTAAACTATACTCACACTACATTCTTTATTTTACACGTCATGAGAATATACAGTAAATAAAACCCACCTGTAACTGTAACAGCCAGAGCCAGGTTCATTATTACTAATATGGTGAGAATGGGAACGAGGTTTCTCTGGGTTTCTCCAGGTGTACTGATTGTCTGATTCTGGCACTGCTCAATTTTACACCCCTGATTCTCTGAAAACAAATTGAAAAACAACAAATAGTTTGGATGTTAAACAAACCACATTAAACATGTTTTGTCTTGTAGGTTTTATATCGGACGTGGTTGAAGGTCTGGGGATTGTCAAACTTTTTTTACACAGACTTAAATTCCACAGATGCCTGCAATATAGATTTAATTCATTTTACACTTATTAAATGTGTACAATAATATTTAATCTGTTTCTTAGCACTGTTGAGATTTGTATTATTTAACTTTGCACGGACAAAACCTTTAGAATGAAGATAACAGCTATTCCTTAAGCATGTAACGATGTATCGTGTGATGATAAATCACTATACAAATTTATGATGATTCAAATAGATGAAAAAAAATCAATCATGATTATCAGTTTGCATAACCTCAGTTTTTCCTGACTGTAGTTGTGCTGTTCAGACTGCAGAGGATCTACAGTAGCGGATTATGCAATTGACTGTACAAATAGATTTAAGAAGAAATCGGAGCTCTATTTTTACAGACTGCTGAAAGATTAAAGAACAGAAGCAGCAAATGGAGGAAATACAAAATGTTCATAAATTTATTAAGAAAAGGCCTATTTGTTCATGTTTTCTTTTTTTCTTTTTACAAAAGAAATATTTTAATTAACAGGCTGTTATATTTTACTTCAGCCTTTACAAATGTGGGTAAATAATTATTGACTTAAGAAAATGAAAAGGTTTTTTTTTTCTAAACAAAAGTATTATTTAAGTTGAAAAAGAATAGGAAAAACATTGCTTTTTTTTGGTAATAAAATTTTCTTCATTTCAATTTTTTTTTTTTAATATCATAGGAAAATCGAATCCTGAACCAAATATTGGGAATCAAATTGAATTATGAATTGAGTGAATCATTGCATGCCGACTAGTAAGACAACAATAAATATAACAACAGCTCCGATAATGGGAATTGTAATTTAAAAATAATTACATTTTCATTATCACTGACCTCAAAAATCACCGTATAATTTTATAACTAGAAGAAATGTTTGCGTTTTTGCCCGGTCTCAAAATGAATTTGTCCAAAACCAAATCATTTATACATTCAAATTAAAACAAAACAAAAGTTTCTTCAATTCAAAACCTGTTCAACACGACTATTAAAGGATATTTTAATTTTGGTTTAAAAAAAAAACCTCACCAGCTGAGTGATTCTGGATGTAAAGTCTGATTCCACTGCTGATGTCGGGAGGTGACCCAGTCTGAATACAGTAATACACTCCTAATTCATTAGTACTGATATTGTGAATAAATAAACTGTTGTTATATTGCAGTGAGAAAGTCTTGCTGAAGGTCGTGTTACTGTATTCTGCACTCAGGGACTGGCCTGAGTAAGAGCGTAATATATAAACTGGAGGTTCTGACGGCTTCATCAGGAACCAGAACACATCACTTACAGACACCTCACACTTTAGAGTCACATTTTGTCCCAAATTCACCGACTTCTCGATGAAACCTTCTGCAGCTCCACAGCACACAAGTAGATCTAGTTAAGAAACATACAGGTTAAAATTATTAGAACACCACACAAATATTCCAGAAGACAAAGTAATGCAGTTACAGGATGGAAAGTTCAAACTGAATCTGAAACTTGTGAATCTACTCACAAACGTGAAGCTGAAAGATCCTCATGATGACATTTGAACGCTGTCCAGAAGCTCGAAACGCACTGCAGCGAGTCTGATTTAGTCAGGAAACACGCCTGCTGATGTTCAGATGCAGAAGTGTGCGGAAGTGTATGTTGACGTTTTGACCACAACTTTTTCCCCCCCTTCATTCATCTCCTCCAGAGTTTAAAGGTGCTTCAAAAAGCAACCTCACATTAAAGGGCTGATGACACGAACATGACTCTATGCAATTTCTTAAATAAACTATACAACATGGCAAACATGTTAGATTTCTGTTATAATTACGTGAAAAGAAGCTGTTGTTACGCGAATATCCAACTTTTAATTGCACAGCGCAAGAAAACTGGGTCCGTGGCTCGCGGCCATGTTGTGACGTCAGCGGAAGAACATGCTGCGGTTCACTGGCTGTTCTACTCAATGGAAATGGCGCATGAAAACGCTGGTGAACTCTCTAGCTCTTCCTCTTCTGGGAGTCTAGAATTGTGTTGAGAGTGGGATAGATCGGAAGAATCATGTGATGACAAACACGGGTGCATCCAACCATACAGGTTTGAACCTGTTACTGTGCAATCTGAGAGCGACTCCGAGATGGACAGCGGACAGGCAGACAGCCCAGCATTGAACACCACAAGGTTGGATAACAAGGATTGGTAGGTCAACCCGTATTTGTTCAAAATGTTACGGAATCAATATTTTAATATTGTGTATTGTTGTCTTGCATGTGTAAACACTGCTTATATCATGTAAGCCGTATGCTACACTGAATACATAGTTCCTAATGGAGCATGCAAACGGCTAACATAATAAGCTTACGACTATGCCTGATCCGTGATACATTTAGGATAATATTAGCAGGCACGTCTTCTAGTTTATGGCTTCTTAGTTTTATCCTTGAATGAAGCAAAATATTTGATAACCTACATCAGCGTAAGCAAATGACAATCTGTAGCCTACTTGTCTGGCTAAGTTAGCTTTCCCTCAGTGTTTGCTTTGAGAAACAAATTCTTTCAACTTGGCAATAAGAGACCACAATGCAAAGGCAAAATACTACAACTGCTACTACAAATCTGTCACATCAACAAACCAGCAAGTGAGGAGGAAGACTAGGCGATATGATGCCCATACCCATAGATCAGTTTTTTTTGTATTAGTACTAAGAAGACGTAAACAAACCATCCAACACCATCGAATACAGTGCAAGCTTTCACAAGCAAATACATGACTGATATCACGCCGACTTTATGATTACATTTATGATTATTATGAATGTGTACTCTATGATGTGTACTCTATGAGCGCTCTGGAGCGAGTCACTTCCAAGATGGCCGCGCAGACCGCATAGTTACTATTTTTAGCATCATGTCGGAGCACTCTATAGCTCTACGTACCTTTATCTTATGTCGTTTCTCAACACATGTTCTGACAGGAGGACTGTCTTTGGAGGAGTCGGCTTGTCCCAGGCGACTGCTGGATCCGGCGTAGCTACTAGTAGACCCCCTCCGGAATACTGTAGGCACTGCTGATGGTAGTAACACATGTTTGTGCTGAACTGAACACCCAAGAGATTCCTTTAAGCTGGGAAGGGTGTCAAAACAATCCAAATCGAAGTGTTCAGAGCACAGGACGGATGTTGGTGAGGGCTCCCACTTGTCATGAGTGCGCCTGACTTGCTTCACCCACTTCGCATGCAGCTTGGGATCTCTGGGAAACTTGAATAAACTTACCCCATCCTTGTGGGTTTTGGAGCAAAAGCCGGCAACACAACGCGAAGACATAACTATTGTTTATATATATATATATATATATATATATATATATATATATATATATATATATAAATAAAATATGTATAATAACATATAATAATACTAAACTGAACACCTCTCGCATCAACAACAAACTGTTAAGTGAGGAGGAAGATTCGTTCGCTGACGTCATATAGCCCCTCCTCCTCTTTCGTCTCCTGGGTGCTGCAGCCCCGTCAAATTTGCCCAAATAGCCGCGTTTTTTATCATAACTTGTAAAATAGGCGCCTTCGTGAATTTTGTACACATCATTCGTGAATATGGATCATCGGGAATTACTTTTTATGTTATAAAAATTGCCAAAGATGTCAAAAACGTGTCATCAGCACTTTAATTCTATCAATGTGAAATTTTACAAAAGAATTCAAGCAAGACAGCAGTCAGATTCCCGAACTGGATTAATTTTCTACAGCAGCAGCTCTGGGAGGAGTTCAAAATCATTTCTATAGTAACAGGGACTAATACAGAGGACACTCAAGATGATCCAAGGCTAATAATAAACTCATTTAAAATGTGTGCATTAAGCCTCAGGTGGGACGACTTTGTAAAAGGTTGTAAGGTCACAGGAAAGTTTTAGCACAGAAAAGTTTCACAAGCTGAGTTTTTTTTTTTTATCTTAGTTCAATTAAATTTTTGTCAAACTGCTGTGGTATTAGAGGAATAAAACACTTCAGACGGTGCTGTTGGGAACTCTGCCTGATCACACCACCCCATTCTGATTGTTGATTATTGTGTAACAGCTCAACACCAACTGCTTCACTGCTTACTTAGCCATTTACTCTTAGTCATGAATCGCAACTATTACAATATTCCAAGTCATTGTTTTTCATTCCCTGTACACATTTACTTCATCTATACACTCAAGTACAGAATCAGAATGGAGCCTTGGATTCATCTGATGAAAATATTTTACTCCAAGTAAAATATCAAAGGCAAGGAGAGGTGTGTATTAAAGCTATAGCCATCTTCCATTTTTAAACTTTACACTCTGAGCCTTATTATCGATATACAGGGAAAAATATTTCCCTTAACTATTTATTTAAATAAAAATTTAATACACAACAGTCATGACCTCAGAGTAAAAATCAGTATCACTCCATCTCAGAGCCAGCTGCATGCAGACCAAACCACAGCCCTCTAATAGAAAAGAAAAAAAAAGTGTGATGTGTTTATAACAGATCTAAATTTCACCACATTAAAGCTAATTATTCTGCACTAATTTGGAAGACAGACTTATGCTTTTTGATTATCACCCAAAACTGTCCAGATTGGTTTGAGCTGCCAGGAAGGATATAGTAACTCAATCACTCTTTACAGCCGTGATGAGCAGAAAAGCATCTCAGTGTGTACAAAACATCAAACCTTGAGGTGGATTAGCTACAACAGCAGAAGACCACATCAGGTTCCACATCTGTCAGTCAAGAACAGGAGTCTGAGGCAATCAAGGGCACAGACTCACCCCAACTGGTCTGTTGAATATCAGGGGGGAAAAAAAAAATCCACCCAGTCTTTTTTCAGTCTTCAAATGTTCTTTGCGTTTATGTACAGTGTGCTTGAAAGTTTGTGAACCCTTTAAAATTTTTGATATTTCTGCATAAATATGACCTAAAACATCACCAGATTTTCACACAAGTCCTAAAAGTAGATAAAGAGAACCCAGTTAAACAAATGAGACAAAAATATTATACTTGGTCATTTATTTATTGATGAAAATGATCCAATATTACGTATCTGTGAGTGGCAAAAGTATGTGAACCTTTGCTTTCAGTATCTGGTGTGACCCCCTTGTGCAGCACTAACTGCAACTAAACATTTCCGGTAACTGTTAATCAGTCCTGCACACCGGCTTGGAGGAATTTTAGCCCATTCCTCCATACAGAACAGCTTCAACTCTGGGATGTTGGTGGGTTTCCTCACATGAACTGCTCGCTTCAGGTCCTTCCACAACAACATTTCCATTGGATTAAGGTCAGGACTTTGACTTGGCCATTCCAAAACATTAACTTTATTCTTCTTTAACCATTCTTTGGTAGAGCAACTTGTGTGCTTAGGGTTGTTGTCTTGCTGCATGACCCACCTTCTCTTGAGATTCAGTTTATGGACGGATGTCCTGACATTTTCCTTTAGAATTTGCTGGTATAATTCAGAATTCATTGTTCCATCAATGATGGCAAGCCGTCCTGGCCCAGACGCAGCAAAACAGGCCCAAACCATGAAACTACCACTATCATGTTTCGCAGATGGTACAAGGTTCTTATGCTGGAATGCAGTGTTTTCCTTTCTCCAAACATAACGCTTCTCATTTAAACCAAAAAGTTCTATTTTGGTCTCATCCATCCACAAAACATTTTTCCAATAGCCTTCTGGCTTGTCCACGTGATCTTTAGCAAACTGCAGATGAACAGCAATGTTTTTTTGGAGAGCAGTGGCTTTCTCGTTGCAACCCTGCCATGCACACCATTGTTGTTCAGTGTTCTCCTGATGGTGGACTCATGAACATTAACATTAGCCAATGTGAGAGAGGCCTTCAGTTGCTTAGAAGTTACCCTGGGGTCCTTTGTGACCTCACCGACTATTACATGCCTTGCTCTTGAAGTGATCTTTGTTGGTCGACCACTCCTGGGGAGGGTAACAATGGTCTTGAATTTCCTCCATTTGTACACAATCTGTCTGACTGTGGATTGGTGGAGTCCAAACTCTTTAGAGATGGTTTTATAACCTTTTCCAGCCTGATGAGCATCAACAACGCTTTTTCTGAGGTCCTCAGAAATCTCCTTTGTTCATGCCGTGATGCACTTCCACAAATGTGTTGTGAAGATCAGACTTTGATAGATCCCTGTTCTTTAAATAAAACAGAGTGCCCACTCACACCTGATTGTCGTCCCATTGATTGAAAACACCTGACTCTAATTTCACCTTCAAATTAACTGCTAATCCTAGAGGTTCACATACTTTTGCCACTCACAGATATGTAATATTGGATCATTTTCCTCAATAAATAAATGACCAAGTATAATATTTTTGTTTCATTTGTTTAACTGGGTTCTCTTTATCTACTTTAAGGACTTGTGTGAAAATCTGATGTTTTAGGTCATATTTATGCAAAACTATAGAAAATTCTACAGGGTTCACAAACTTTCAAGCACCACTGTAAATTAAAAAAAAAAGCAGCACACTAATTATTGATTGTTCATTTGGCTGTTTATAAAAGGATGTTATTCTTCTCTGATTAAGTTGTGGGGACATTTCATCTCATGGTGCCGGAATGACTACCATCTTGTAGCCCTGATGAAGTGATGGTCATGGTGGTAAAGTTCTTTGAAAGGCTTGTGAAGGACTGTATCCGCTGCTCCCTTTACAGCTCATTTGCACCTCACTATTTTGCCTACAGAACCAAAAGTACCACCAAGGAGTCCATCTTCTACCTGCTACACTCCACTTTATCCCACCTAGACAAGGAGAAGGGGAACTTTACAAGACTGCTATTCATCAGCTACAGTTCGGCTTTCAATACCCATGTTCCCTCATCTCCTGGTCACGAAAATGAGATTCTTGAGCCGGACAATTTCCTCACCAGCCAACCACAGGTGGTAAAGGTGGGTTGCTATACATTCAGTCCATCACCATCCTCCAAGGCTGTGTCCTGAGGCCTGGGCTGTTTTTCACAAATGCGTGGCTCCCAATTCTGTTATCACAGTCACTGATGACACAATGAAGATTGACAAATGAACAGTGACAAGCAGGCCTACCTGAAGAAGATGGATGACCTAGCTCAGTGGTGCTGGGGTAATAACCTTGCAGTCAGTGTCAGTAAAACCAAAGATATAGTTGTGGACTTCAGCAGACTGGAAACGACACAGGATTCCTGTGGACAGGATGGTCAGCTTCAAATACTTTGGTGTGCGCATCACCAAAGACATCTCTTGGTCACACTCCACCCAGAACACGATAAAGAAAGCAAGCAAACAACTTTGCAACCTCAGACAACTTCAGAAATTCATGGTTTCTGCTTACATTCTATACAGTGTCTTGCAAAAGTATTCATCCCCCTTGGTGTTTGTCCTGTTTTGTCACATTACAAGCTGGAATTAAAATGGATTTTTGGAGGGTTAGCACCATTTGATTTACACAACATACCTACCACTTTAAAGGTGAAAATTGTTGTTTTATTGTGACACAAATAATAATTAAGATGAAAAAAACAGAAATCTGGAGTGTGCATAGGTATTCACCCCCTTTCGTATGAAACTTCTAAATAAGAGCCAGTCCAAACAATTGACTTCATAAGTCACATAATTAGTTGATTAAGATCCACCTGTGTGCAATCAAAGTGTCACATGATCTGTCACATGATGTCTGTATAAATCAACCTGTTCT
This sequence comes from Neoarius graeffei, assembly GCF_027579695.1. Lineage (NCBI taxonomy): Eukaryota > Metazoa > Chordata > Actinopteri > Siluriformes > Ariidae > Neoarius > Neoarius graeffei. Next base: position 6,332,991 of record NC_083595.1, read on the forward strand.
GGAAGGACCCTGACTCTGCAACAATACTAAGCAAGCAACATGAAAACCAAGAAGCCTCCAAACAGGTCAGAGACAAAGTTATGGAGAAGTATAGATCAGGGTTGGGTTATAAAAAAATATCCTAAACTTTGAATATCCCAGGGAGCACCATTAAATCCATTATAGCAAAATAGAAAGAATATGGCACCACTACAAACCTGACAAGAGAAGGGCACCGACCACCAAAACTCACAGACCGGGCAAGGAGGGCATTAATCAGAGATGCAACAAAGACACCAAAGAGAACACTGAAGGAGCTGCAAAGATCCACAGTGGAGATGGGAGTATCTGTCCAAAGGACCACTTTAAGCCATACACGCCACAGCATGGAGCTTTATGGAAGAGTGGCCAGAAAAAAAGCCATTGGTTAAGAAAACACGCTTGGAGTTTGCCCAACAGCATGTGGCAGACTCCCCAAACACATGGAAGAAGATTTTCTGGTCAGATGAGACTAAAATTGATCTTTTTGGCCATCATAGGAAATGCCATGTGTGGTGCAAACCCAATACCCTGAGAACCTACAGTGAAACATGGTGGTGGCAGCATCATGCTGTGGGGATGTTTTTCGTCTGCAGGGACAGGAAAGCTGGTCAGGACTGAAGGAAAGATGGATGACACTAAATACAGGGCAATTCTGGAGGAAAACCTGTTTGAGTCAGCCAGAGGTTTGAGTCTGGGACAAAGGTTCATGTTCCAGCAGGACAATGACCCGAAACATACTGCTAAAGTTACACTACAGTGGTTTAAAGGGAAACATTTAAATGTCTTGGAATGGCCTAATCAAAGCCCAGACCTCAATCCAATTGCAAATCTGTGGCATAACTTGAAGATTGCTGTACACCAACACAACCCATCTAACTTGCAGGAGCTGGAGTAGTTTTACCTTGAGGAATGGGCAAAAATCCCAGTGGCTAGATGTGCTAAGCTAATAGAGACATACCCCAAGAGACTTGCAGCTGGAATTGCAGCAAAAGGTGGCTCTACAAAGTATGGACTTTGGGGGTGAATACCTATGCATACTGCAGATTTCTGTTTTTTTTTCCATCTTATTGTTTGTATCACAATAAAGCAACAATTTTCACCTTTAAAGTGGTAGGCATGTTGTGTAAATCAAATGGTACTAACCCTCCAAAAATCCATTTTAATTCCAGCTTGTAATGCGACAAAACAGGACAAACACCGGGGGGATGAATAGTACAAGTGAGAGCATCCTGACAGGTACCATCACTCCCTGATATGGCAACTGCTCCATCCAGGACAGTACGTTCAGCATGACATGTACAGTGCCCTCTATGATTATTGCCCCCCGTAAAGATTAGTAAAAAGGGATAGAAGAAAATCCACCTTTTGGTGAAGTTGTTTCATCTCACTCTGAAAAAATGAGAAATTCAACCTTTAATTGAGATTAATTTGTTCAGAGAAAAACAAACCCCTCATCAAGAAATCATTATTTTCAACAAAAACTAATATACAAAACTTTCTATTATTCTTAACATAATTTATACTTACCTGTACAGTCCAGCACTCAGTATTTCACGACACATTGTACCCTAAACTTTGTACATGACAAATAAAACCTTTGAATCTTTAACACCAAATTATGATTTTTTTGTAATTGTGTGTTGACATGATTTTCCCACTAGATGTCAGCCAAAGGACACATCACGATGTCCAGTATTTATCTGGTACACTCCCATCAGAAAACTACTACTGCAGAAAGAAACAAAGCAGTAATTTACAAATATACTAATAAAAATGTATGGACAATTCTCATGGAAAAAAAATCTTATCCATTTTAAAATTTCAAACCATCTGTGTGACTTCTTGGCATCACTGGTCATAAAAAAAGAACACAAAAGCATAGTCGTGAACCGACAAAACTGATTGCCACTATTAATCCAGTGGTTATAGTACTACTGTACTAGACATCCATATTTCCCAGTTTACCAAAACACTATGCCTGAGGACCCTCCAGATCTACTCCTTTACGTAATAAAAACAATTAACAAAAAGGCTTGACTAAAAAGATATGTTTTTATCTGAGACTTAAACGCTGAGACTGAGTCCCGAACATTACTTGGAAGGCTGTTCCATAACTGTGGGGCTTTGTAAGAAAAGGCTCCACCTCCTGATGTAGCCTTCACTACAGGAGATACCAACAGATAGCCTGCACCTTTTGATACAAGTAGGCGTGGCCAGTCACAAAGGACCAGAAGTTCGCTCAGGTACTGTGGCGAGAGACCATTCAATGCTTTAAAACAGGGGTGTCCAAACTGATCCATAAAGGGCCGTGTGGCTGCAGGTTTTCATTCCAGCCATGCAGCAGCACACCTGACTTGGGTCATTCAATCAACTGAACTGTCTTCACACAGTCAAATACTTGCAGCCACACCCACCCTTGATTAAAGGGTGGGTGTGTCAGTTGATTGAATAAGCCAAATCAGGTGTGCTGCCGCATGGCTGTAATGAAAACCTGCAGCCACACGGCCCTTTATGGATCAGTTTGGACACCCCTGCTTTAAAAGGTCAACAGCTGTATTTTATAAACAATATGAAATTTGACTGGGAGCCAGTGCAATGTGGATAAGACAGGGGCGATGTGGTCACATCATCTCGTTCTAGTAAGGACTAACTGGAGCTTGTTTATGCACTTATTGGAACATCCAGACAGTAAGGCATTACAATAATCCAACTTGGAGGTAACAAAATTATGAACTAGTTTTTCTGTCTCATGCAGTGACATATTTATCATCTTAGCTTTCTTGCATCTCAGAAATACTGCTACCTGGGTAATATTATCGATACGAGTTTCAAACAAAAGACTGGAGTTAATTATCACACCGAGGTCTTTCACTGCTGCACATGAAGAAACAGAAAGGCCATCCAGAGCTACTGTGTAATCAGAAAATCTATTTCTAGCTACATGTGGCCCTAGCACAAGTACTTCTGCCTTGTTAGAGTTAAGCAGAAAAAGGTCAATAAGCATCCAGTGTCTAATGTCCTTTACACATTCCTCAGTTTTATAAACCCAGACATGCCAACCCTGTATGATAGCAAACTGTAATGGTTGTTTTGAGATATTTGTCCATGTCTGCCAATGGCAGACATAATGCACGCAGAGCGTGCATGGGGGGGGGGTTCCAAAGGGGGGTGCACCTTTATTTATATATATATATATATATATATATATATATATATATATATATATATATGTGTGTGTGTATGTATGTATGGAGAGAGAGAGTTTGATTAATTTTCAACAATTTACACAAAAGAAAAAAAATTAAAAACGTGATTTTATCAACGTTTCTTTAATATTCATACATCTTGTAAGTTGTAGGCAAATTCTAAGAATTTTGTTAAAGCAACGAAAATACGAGTCGCTAACAACTGATTTACTATTCCATAACTTGATCACATAATAGACTAGAGATCTACAGACTTACCTTCGAAGCGATTTTGGAGTCGGGAAACATGACTTTAAAGAGAGGCCCACTGTGATCAGCTGCGGCGATTGGCAGGTTGTGTTTCATGAGAAAATTTGTGAATAAAACTTCAGTTTTTGTCACGCTGTCAATCGAGGATCGATCAACGAACATCGAGGTGATCGTCCAGTTAGCACTTCCAGATTTAGCCAAAGTTTGATGCGAGACAGAACTCACGTGTTGTCTGACATCGTAAACACCGGAATGTGCTACAGAGAAATGGACATTACATACGGTGCACAACGCATGACTCGCGGATTTTCCTGATTTTGTGATAACTGGATACAAGGTACTGTATCCCTCTTTAAATTTTTGGTACACGGTCTTAGTTTTGCCGATCGTTTTTCTTGCTTTTTTCGGCGGCAGGTCAGATGGATCGGCTGAACTGTCAGCCATTTTTTGCTTCTTCTAAAGTACAAAATGTGCGCGGGGCTCTTATTGGTCGAAATTTGATAAAATTGCTGAAGTTAACCAATCAGAGACCGACCGTGTTTCTAAAGCATTGGCTGACATTCTAGTAATAGCGCCCTCTGCCGGGAGACTGGGAAATCACAAGTGTGGGAATTCTGGCGGCAAATTTGAAAATATCAATCATAGGCAAAAAACGTAATAATCGATTTCAAAGTCGTAATAGCGTAATTGGACCACCGAAACCGTAATGATTAAGGGCAAACCATAATGGTTGGCATGTCTGTAAACCTGGTGTCTCACATCTGGTTCTGCAGAAACATACAACTGTGTGTCATCAGCATAACAGTGGAAACTAATACAATGCTTATGAATAATATCACCCAGAGGTAACATGTATAAAGAGAAAAGCAGTGGGCCTAAGACCTGAACCTTGTGGAACACCAAACTTTACCTTAGTACGTATAGAACAATCACCATTTATATCAATAAACCGATAGCAAACAGTTAAATAAGAGCTAAGCCAGGAGAGGACTGTTCCCTTAACTCCCACAACATTTTCTAGTCTATCCAGGAGAATGGAATGATCAGTGGTGTCAAAGGCTGCACTAATGTCATGCAATACAAGCAGGGAGACACAGCCCTGATCAGACGCCAACAGTAGGTCATTTACTACTTTAACCAGTGCTGTCTCTGTGCTGTGATGGTCTAAATCCTGATTGATATATTTCATGGATGTTATTCCAATGTAGAATTATAGAGCATTTCCAAATTAAGGTATATATGGTCCACTAATTTGACTGGTTGAGCAGCATTCAAAACATGCTTATATTGGAATACAACCACACTGGGACAGGTTCTGCCATGTAATTTGTAACATAATGGCGATGCATTTTTCATGAATTCAAGTTCTGACTTGTATGAAAGTTTGTTAGTTGAAGATGAAAAGGACGAAGGGAAGCCAGTTTCACTGGATGCATCTTTAACCATTAAGCACAAATCATTGTCATCTAGCTAACCAGAAAATCAAAAGATTCTAGACATGCTCGCTTTCAGAATGCAGCATGCATGTAGAGTCAAGGAGAGTCAAGCTAGTATCATGCAGTGGAAACGGGCTATTCATGAAACTCTTAAAATTCATATCAGTTCCTATTTTTGACCACTAGGTGCGCTGTATGGAGCTACAACAGCCAGTGAGCAGGCAAACAAACCAAAGGATCTGTCAAATAGCAGAAATAAATAAAAATGACTGGGCATGTTTGCTACCATCAGCCTCATAGCTAAAAATAGCCCAGCATAGAGATAGAAACCGTATTATTCTTCTTAGCAGTAGTATATAGCACTATTACTTATATTGTTTAAACACAACAAGGTTAAAGCGAGACAGCTGTTCGATTTCATAAAATCAGTGGAATTTAGTTCCCTCTGAAATAGTCATTGTGATGCATGTTTATTTCTGTAATATCTCCAAAAAATATCAGGCCATTCTGTGGCTGGGAAGTTATTTATTTTGAGGAGATTCCCGAGCAAATAATGTGCATGAAATCTTGCACTTCATGCAGTCAAGCAGACAGAGAAAGTCCGTGTGTGCATGCGCAGGTTTTCATTGACCGTTCACTGACCCAGTTACATCATTTTGCTGTGAGAAGAGGAGCTAATCATAACATTCACATTGCAAGTTTAGTACTCAAGTTGTGACAGAAAACATGAGCGAAACAAGTGAAAGTGTGTGTAAATAGACTATACACCTATATTGCACAACTTCTGGTGAACAACGACTCGATTTGCTATCCTACTGTGCAGTTTATTTCGTTGAGCAAGACAGTATACAGTTCTTTTTCACTATGGCAGTGGGGCATGGTCAAGCACCGGTTTGTGAATGGAGCACGAGCCCAGTGCTCTGCGTGTGTGCACATGCAGTGAGGAGTAGGGAATGAGGATCTCTTCCCATGGCTGAAATCACATCAGTACAATGGTACACAGTTTATTTTGAAACTGCTGAAAAGCGTGTTTTGTGTTAAATGACAGTTTAAAAAAATTAAAACGAAAGTGACATTGATCCCACCTGCCTGTTTCAGTGTCCGCTATATCAGGGAAGCTGTTACATTCATCTTTTTGATTTTTGTGTTTGCTCATGTTTTTGCAAAATGCAGTGATCAGAAGTAATAGTTTTGGGAATATGAACACTATATTTGTAATGCCACTAATAGACTTTCCTAAACTCAACTTTAGTATAACCTTGTGAATTTCCTGTTTAATCCATCAGTTTCAGACATGAGCCCAAGGAGAGGGAAAAAAATCTCTAAAGTTTGATTGAAGGAGTGATAGGAGATATTATATACATCCTTCGCAATACAGGGTCTTTTCTTCTCACTCTCCGTCACTGTAGTCGGTCTTCCATGTTTCAAGCGCACACTCATGTGGCTTCATTGTCCTCTGTGCTGTCTCTCAGGTTGCAAATTTGTATCCCACAATGCGTTGCGAATGGGGAAACCCCACCACGTCATGCATAACGTAGTATCTTGGATTAGGTCACGGTAAGGCAAGAAAAAAATGGTGGAGAATTTAGGGCCACAGGGCTCTAAATTCATGAACTGTTCTTTGAAGGGAAAAAAGTAATGACATTTGAAATCTGTGATTCAAATTCAGTAGCTTTTGGTCCACTAAAAAAAAATAATAATAATAATTGGGTGTCGGGAAAATTCTTTTTATGGCCTAAAATCGAAAAATCTGAAAGGCAGTCTACCTTTAATGGTGATTTCTACTGAAGCATGCAAGTCTGTTGGCTTTTCTGTGAAAAACTGGAGGTTGTGAAAGTTAGTGTGGTTGTTTCATCGCATGTGATTACAGCCACCAATGTAGTTTTATCAAAACCTCAGAAAACAGCATGTACCATGTTCCTTTTTACACAAGGAAGAAAAACAAAACATTTTTAATGATCATGTATTTCACAGGCTCCCTCACAGCAAATTTAAAAAAAAAGTTTCTTTTAGCTAATATTCAACTAATGTTGGTTTAGAGATTTCAGATTTGTGATGGCATTTTAAACTTTAACTGTCCAAACTTCAACAGAACTTGTTGAGGTAAGTTAATATCCAACTTGCTAATTCACATTAAAATAAAGGTAGCGTTATATCTCTAATGTTGTTGGTGAGGTTTGAATCTAAAACTGACTAGCACTTACAGAGAAAAGTTACTGCAAATCTAAATTAAATCTAAATCAATTTTTTATGGTTAAGTCCAAGAAACTTTGGCAATACCACAGTTTTCAGAGTATCATTTATTCAATAAAAACTCATTGGTGTGATATATTTAATGGTACTAGATTAATATGTGATAGGCGGAGTGATACATACAAGGTACCCGCGGGGTCTTAAAAACTTGAAAGTCTTAAATTTACTATTAGAAAATTAAGGCCTTGAAAAAGTATTGAATTTCGTTTGCAGGTCTTAAATTTTGTGCATCAAGTATTATTTTCCCCCTCTCTTATTTTCAGTCCCACAAACGAACAGTATTCCATTTCTCGTGGTTAATGTGTTCCGCCCAATCAGAAGTGGCTGCTCTGTCACATTCAGGGATGAGAATTTTCCGCCGATCGGCGGATTTCCGACTTTTTCAGACCAAAATGATCGTTTTTGAGATCAATGTAAACCCGTTGAGAAATTTTCGGGGGGTGGTGTATGATTAACGATCTGTGGTCACCTTATAACACAGACATCCCAAATCTCCCGGAACTTCCGGGAGTCTCCTGCATATTGATAGAAGCGAGCAAGAGCGTGCGCGCGCAACATTAAGGTCTGCATCACGCATCTTAGAATGTGCGCGCGCGCGAGGGAGACTGTGTGCAGTGTTGCCAGATACTGCTGACGTTTTCCATCCCACAATATGTTCAAAACCCGCCAAAATGCACTTAAAACCGCCCAATGTCGCAACACTGCCTTTGTGCCTGTTCATGTAGCGCATGCCAGACAAAGAGCATCCTGATTGGGCTACTCAGCAAAATAAGCCAATCAGCTTTCAGTATGGGCGGGCTTTTATCCCTTTTCTCGAGGACCGGAGTTTTCAGTTGAGTCAGTGCAGCCTACAGGACCAGCATGGCAGAGAGCGAGCGCGCGCCCCAAAAAACCAAAGTACAAAACCCACTTCAGCTCAGATTACACAAAAGAATCTCCCTGTCTAATAAGGGTAAAAAATAATTACAGTTTCACGCGATGTACTGTTTGCCCATGGTGGCTTAAATGATTGTAAAGGACATGTTGAGGTGAGGAGTGTCATTTCATGTGCATTATATTTAGGTCTACAACAGGCTGTCATGAAAAGACCAAACTTATTGAAGATTTCCGTAAAGTAGCAATGTATGAATATATATCATATATATCACATATATATCAAATACACGTCATATATAAGTGTGTATCTTTTATAAATGAGGTTAGCTTGTCTAATGTAGCATGTTGGGGAGAATCATAGTATCATATCTATATTTCTGATAAAATTTTAGGTACGATACCGTGTATAATTCTCCTACTTATTGCTCATTTCATGGGGGGAAATTGCTGGCATGTGCCGTGCGGGAGCGTCTGCCCAAATTTTTTAGGCCGAGATGAACTTATAGTTTTTGATTTAAAAAAAATTTCCAATATGTAATGCCCATTGTACATGCCTGTTCTTTAACTCAAAATCACCATCTCGATCTTCAAATTGGCCATATAGTATCTGTATTACATTACACAACATCCTGTCCAGATAAAACCTAGTTAGTACACACAACAGTTGAAAGGGAAGTGATCAGTGATGAATGTTGCCTGCTTAATATGCAAGACCTCCTGCTACCATGATAACATCAGAAGAAAGCTTAAGAGAATTATATGATAGAACTTTTTTCTGGATTGCACTTCATTTTAAAGGATTAGAGTATTCAAAAGACATGAATAGCAAAAATGCTGTAGAGCTCGTTTATATTAAAAGGTGCATTGATTTTTTGAAATCATCAAATGTGAATTGATTTAAAACAAGTCTCTTGTACCATATTAATCATTTTCACCTGGTCGTCCACCAAGAAGGGGAATTTATTTCCAAATAAATTGCAACTTTTTGCTGATAAAATTAATGGTTTTGGGGTTAAAAAAAAAAAAGGCAAAAATCATTAGCCCCTGGAACCCGCCCCCCTGGGCCATGGGCCCCGCCCCAGTTTTTTCAGACTTTTTAAATATTTTTCATTCTCATCCCTGGCTGTAGCAATATTGTTGTAATAAAACCGCACAGGGGTGCACCCCCAGATGTGTGCATGTTTGCGTACACTCTTTGCACCATTATTGTTATGTTGTGTTATGTTGAGAGATTGCAGCTGATATTTGTAGAGCTTATTGTTCATTAAAGTTATTTATAAGCTTGATTTGATTGATTTTCTGATACTTCATTCATATGCATGCCAGGAAAGGTGCGACGTTGGTCTTAAATTTCATTTACAGTGGTCTTAAAAATGTCTTAAAAAGTCTTAAATTTCAGATTCAAAATCCTGGGAGTACCCTGTACATAGGACACAGTTGTTGTGTGCCCGTTTGGAGCCTGGAGGTAACGGGAATACAAGCTGTGTTCAATTCTATATTTATTCAATAAATACTCAAAAGCAAAAAAAATGCAGACAAAGTAAATAAAATACAGGTACATACGTCATCAGATATGTCAAAGAACACCATAAACCTATTCAAACCTGGCATTAACATCCATCCATGCTGCTTCAGCCACAGTTGGACAGAACTTAATACTGGTGTGTCTCTCAGGGTTTGATGACTCAAATGTGGTGAGACATTCAAGTCGTCACAGAACACTTGTTTCAGTTTCAATTTTTGTCTTCATCCAAAAGCAGGGCAGAGTCACGAAAGCACAAGTCTAACTAATGACTCGTGATTTGTAACATACTGTAGAGTGTTTATACAGGCTGAGCCTAACCTAAAATCCTTACATAGCTGCCTCGTAATTGACGTAATGTTTTGATCAAGGTTTTTGACTGGATCCACATCAGTACCATTCCAATATACGACATCAATACACTCACCACTCAGGGATGAGTACTAGTGCATCTCAAAAAATTAGAATATTGTGAAAAAGTTCAATATTTTCCATCAGTTATTTAAGAAAGTGAAAGTTATATATTATAGACTCATTACATATAAACTAAAATGTTTCAAGCATTTTTCTATTTTAATCAGTATGACATACAGTACAAAAACATTAAAAAAACCCATCTCAAAATATTTCATTTCGAGTTTGAGTAAAACAGTATGAATACAGTGTATCTCTCGGGCTAGTTCAGTACACACAACCACAATCATGGGGAAGACTGCTGACTTGACTGTTGTCCAGAAGATGATCACTGATGCCCTCCACAAGGAGGGTAAGCCACAAAAGGTCATTGCTGAAAAGGGTGGCTGGAAAAGGTGCACAAGCAACAGGGATGGCTGCAGTCTTGAGAGGATTGTCAAGAAAATTTGATTCAAGAACTTGGGAGCGCTTCACAAGGAGTGGACGGAGGCTGGTGTCAGTGCATCAAGACCCATCACGAACAGACATCTTCAAGAAAGGGGATACAACTTTCGCATTCCTAATATCAAGCTACTCCTGAGCCAGAGATAATGTCAGAAGTGTCTTATCTGGGCTAAGGAGAGAAAGAAATGGGCTGTTGCTCAGTGGTCCAAAGTCCTCTTTTCAGATGAAAGTACATTTTGCATTTAATTTGGAAATCACGGTTCTAGAGTCTGGAGGAAGAGTGGAGAGGCACAGAATCCAAGGTGTTTGAAGCCCAGTGTGAAGTTTCCACAGTCTGTGATGATTTGGGGAGCCATGTCATCTGCTGGTGTTGGTCCACTGTATTTTATCAAGTCCAAAGTCAACACAGCCATCTACCAGGAGATTTTAGAGCACTTCATGCTTCCATCCGCTGACGAGCTTTTTGGAGATGCTGATTTCCTTTTCCAGCAGGACTTAGCACCTACCCACAGTGCCAAAACTACTACCAAATGGTTTGCTGACCATGATATTACGGTGTTTGTTTGGCCAGCCAACTTGCCTGACCTCAACCCCATAGAGAATCTATGGGGTATTGTCAAGAGGAAGATGAGAAACACCCGACCCAAAAATACAGATACGCTGAAGGCCACTATCAAAGCAACCTGGGCTTCAACACCACCTCAGCAGTGCCACAGACTGATCACCTCCATGCCACACCGCATTGATACAGTAATTCATGGTAAAGGAGCCCCAACCAAGTATTGAGTGTATAAATGAATATACTTTTCAGAAGGTGGACATTTCTGTATTGTAAATCCTTTTTTTGATTGATCTTAGGAAATATTCTAATAATTTGAGATACTGGATTTCTGATTTTCATGAGCTATAAGCCATAATCATCAAAATTAAAACAAAAAAGGCTTTAAATATTTCACTATACATGTAATGAATATAGAATATATGAAAGTTTACCTTTTTGAATTAAATTATGAAAAAAGGGAACTTTTTCATGGTATTCTAATTTTTTGAGATGCACTAGTATATTCTGAAGTCACAGAATATAAAGATCCAGAAGAATTAAGAAAATTTAATTCATTTAAATTGTTTCAACCCACCCAGTTTTCAAGTGATCAAAAATATTGGAACACGTAGTCGACACACGTTTCTTGCTGCCCAGATGTGTACTGTTAGTTTGATCATGTAAACTCTGAATGTCTACTTTTGGATTAAGCCCTGGGTTTCACCTGTAAATACTGCATTTGTTATTAAAAAAGATAAACCAACATGACCAGAGAGCTGTCTATGGCAGAAAAGCAAGCCAAATGTCTTCAATGTCCAGCAAAAACAAAAGAATTGGCCTTGCTGTTCCAATACTTTGAGACACGGGCGATTGCTCCAAGACAACGAGGGAGGCTCAGCCTCCTCTAAAAATGACGAACATCGTGTAGGATGAATTGCGCTAGGCTTATGTTATAGCCGACCTTATAACATTGCTATTTCAGATCCAGAATCATAGAAATGTGTGTGCTCAACCCAACTACAGTGCGAATTCATTCCGTTATAACTTTCCCCAGTTTGCCTAATGCGTGCATGAGTTTTTCCCCCTCGTGACAGCGCGATGCAGCCCAGCCTCAGTGGACTTCAACGGCATTTGGGAGCTATGCGCTTTCAATATCAAAATGCAAGACGATTATTGGACAAATACCGTGAAAACGCCCGCCCTCGGACTCCGAGCCTCACAGTGGGAGGGACATGGCAGTTTCCGCGAGGAGACTGGTGATTGGTGAAAGCAGCCGGATATTTTCTTTGATTGACAGCTCGTTTCAAATATAGACAGGCAGCGGTGAATCTCAGTTCAGTCCCGTGCGGATTCGCAAGTGGTGTGGTGTATTGTAAGAGATCAGCTTACATTTCGATTTCATTCATTACATACGGTTTCTACCAGCTTTTTTAGTTTGTATATATTTTCATTGTAAATAAAGTGTAAATATAGTGTTGTCAAGTTTGCTATCTTAGTTTCAGAAATTTCGTTTATTTGAGTGACTGAACTTGAACTTGAGGGGGCTAGTCAGCTAGCAAGAAAGCTGCGCACGGATGCCAAGCATTGCTGATTTAATTTTGGCGAAGCCATTTGCCAGTCTTCCTTTCGAGGAAAAAATTAAAATTAAAGAGCAGGGTAGACCAACGCCTCAAATTGACTTGGTGAAAAAGGTAGGGAATAATACTCGTTCCTTTCAGCTCTCCTGGTACGAGAAAGTGAATTGGCTAACAGCAAGTGACTCACATCAACAACAGTAAATAGGCTACTTTAGTAATATGTCATGGATGGACCAAAGATATAGACTCTATTTAAAATGTTTATGCTGAGTATATTATATTGGAATATATATTTTTCTGGATATGAATTAAACACAGCTACAATTTGAAAACATTTTTAAACAAAAACACAGCCGAGAACATTTCACACTACAGACCTGGATTAAAAGTGAAGGGTTATCAAAATTGTCAATAAAACATCTCAGTCAAAATAAGTAAAATATAGGGAAAGTGTCATTGAATGAAATGTGTGGCACCCAGCTCTATATTTGGCTCCCCAAGGTCAGTGCTTGTGCCTATTCCAGAACACTCTGCTGTTACTGCTGAGGTTCCTGACAAAGAGCTGCTTTCAATCATGATCAATTTTTAAACAACATGCCACAATTTTAAAATATAAAATGTTAAAATATACCCACCCCCCAACACCACCATCATGTACATTGGACAGTAGGCTAATGGGCCAAAAGAACCTGTTATTTCACAGTTTGTGACGCTGCCAACAATCAGCCAGATCAGAGGCAAGAGTATGAGCAAAATTGATGCGTTTTTTCTTTTAAAATCTGGAAATATCGTAACCGACCAGCCTCCCCTGTTTGAAAGACTACCAGCCGCCACTGCTTTGAGAGCACTGTATACATTGGCTTATTAAATAACCTACCAAATATGAACCAGATATCAATTTCTGTCCAGACTGTTGATGACTTGAAACTTGGAGAATGGAAAAGGTTTGTACGAAGGTATGCTTCATAACATCCTGTTTCCTTGCGACAGTGCTTACATACAAGTTGAGCTTCATGTTGTCTTCAAAAGACCAAGCTGTGCAGGAGACTGCACACCAGCAGGAACATACTACAGTGTGGAAGACTGGTTTGTTAAACTTGAAAGGAAAATCAATACTGAGTTAAGGTGAGAAAAATACTTTTCTAAAACAGTGCTGCTGAGCTGCAGTGGTTTGTTTTGGGGAAGGATTTGGGAAGAACCTTGTACACATACGACACGCATCATATCCGACCAGAACCCGAAGGAAATATGGCACTGACACAGTAAGAGACAGAAAGCCAAACAAGGCAGTAAATGAGTCTTATCTAAAGCAGTTAAAGGAGAAGCCTCCTCCTCTGCGTCAAACTGATTCACACCTCATACACCATTCCTGCCCTTGCCACAGTTCCAGACTGTGGCAGTAGGGGTGTGGTCGAGCATCCACTGTAAACAACAAGGAGTCAGATTGAACCAGCAGGTAATATGTGATGAGTTACACCTGTGTCTAATGTGAGGGAAATTTAGTGGATGAACATTCCTATTCTCTGTGTTTCTGTATGTTGAGCTGAAGTGGCCTAATATACTGAGAAAGATGTTTTTTCCAATGTTGTAATTGCTTTTCTGTGGCCTTGGTGGTAATGAGCAGGGTGCTTGAGTTCGTCCTAACTACGCATCTTCTCATGATGTAACCACCTCTCCTGACCTCGGTGGTGATAAGCAGGGAGCTTGAGCTCTCCCTAACTTGCATCTGCCTGCACGTACCAAAGCATGCCAGGTGCACTCATTAGCAAAACTTCATAGAAAATCTTGAGCCAATCACGTGAAGACACAAGCAGTGAGCGAATGCCTTCAGAGTATAATAGATAACATTCCTAAAACACAACTCAGAGTGCGCGTACTCTCGGCATCATCAGAAGTGGTGTCTTCTTCTATTCTTCTCTTTCCTATTTTACATATCTGTTTATATGATCTACTATAATAAATAACTGAAAAGACAACTGTTAAGCGTTCTGAAGTGTTTATTAGAAATTTCCATTACACTAATTACTGGCTGTCCATTAATGTGTGTCTTTCAGATGGCTAGTAATGAGAAAGAGCTGTGTACACACACACAGTGGATATAAAAAGTGTACAGACCCTGTTAAAATGCTGGGTTTTTCCTGATGTAAAAAAATGTGATCACGATAAATAATTAAAAAAATTTCCCACCCTTAATGTGACCTATAACCTGTACAATTCAGTTGAAAAGGAGGGCTCTTACATTGCTTCAAAGAGACCGAAACATCACCATCCTTCCTGCTGACACAGTGGTGCTAAACACAGCGGACTACTACTCCAGGATGACCAGTCTCCTCAGCGACACAACCACCTATGAAACCTTGAGGCGGGACCCCACCAGTTGTTACAAAAAGAAAGTTGTTAGCTGCCTGCAACAACTAGAAAAGTATCAAGCCATCAACCGATCTCTGTACTACAGATTGCACCCTGGGGAAGCCATTCCTCTTATATACGGACTCCCCAAGATTCACAAGGAAGGAGCTCCACTCAGACCTATCATCAGCAGTATAAACTCTGTCACCTATAACATTGCCAAACACCTAGCCACCATCCTGGCTCCTCTTGTTGGAAACACGCCACATCACGTCAAAAACTCCCAAGATTTTGCTACTAAAGTTGCAGACCTCAAACTAGACTCAGATGAAACCATGGTTTCCTACGATGTCACTTCTCTTTTCACCTGCATTCCCACCACAGAAGCAGTCGAATCTGTTAGAAAACGACTCCTTCAAGACAGCACCTTACTGGATGGAACGAACCTCACCACGGACCAGATTTGCACCCTGCTTGACCTCTGCCTGACTACCACCTATTTCCAGTTTAATGAAAGTTTCCACAGACAGAAGCATGGACGCGCCATGGGCTCACCAGTGTCCCCTATTGTGGCCAATCTATACATGGAAGAAGTGGAACATAAAGCTTTGACCACTTTTTCAGGAGTTGCTCCCAGCCACTGGTTCAGATATGTGGATGACACCTGGGTTAAAATCAAAACCCATGAGGTGGAAGCCTTCTTTAAGCACATCAATGCAGTGGATATCAACATCAATTTCACTCGGGAGGACGTCAGTGGGAATAATCTAGCCTTCTTGGATTGTGATGTACACATTAGACAAGACAGAAGCCTGAGCATCGAGGTCTACCGGAAACCCACACACACAGACCAGTACCTACTTTTTGACTCACACCACCCACTGGAACACAAATTGGGGGTCATTAGGACCTTGCAACACAGGGCTCAGAACATTCCTACAATGGTAGAGGGAAAAGAGAAGGAGCAGAATCACATCAAGAAAGCACTTCAGAACTGCAGGTATCCCAACTGGGCCTTCTTCAAGAGCAGAAAAAGGAAAATAACAAACAAGGAGGATAACAGGAACAAACACAAGAACATTGTCATTCCCTACATTTCTGGTCTATCTGAGAAACTCAGGAGGATCTTCCACAAACACAACATTCCGGTACATTTCAGACCCAGTAACACCCTGAAGCAGAAACTGGTCCACCCTAAGGACAGAATAGCCAGACACAAACAGGACAACATAGTGTATGCAATTCAGTGCAGTGAGGAATGCACGGACTCATATATTGGGGAAACAAAACAACCGCTTCACAGGCGTATAGCTCAACACAGGAGAGCCAGTTCCTCAGGCCAGGACTCTGCTGTCTATCTTCATCTTAACAACAAAGGACACTCATTTCAGGATTGCAACGTATGCATTTTAGCCAGAGAGGATCGTTGGTATGAGCGAGGAGTTAAAGAAGCCATTTTTGTCAACCTGGAACGGCCATCACTGAACAGAGGTGGTGGTCTAAGACACCATTTATCAGCCACCTACAATGCAGTCCTTGGCACACTTCCCAGACAACTGAATGCACACCAAAACCCAGCTGTTTTCAGTGACTCACAGGAGGACAGAGAGAACCAACAATCCATTGATCACCCCAACGACTCTCTAGGCCATTCACACCCAGCCCCCAGTGACCCACACCTTATGACTGACTACCTGTTAAAACTGTTAATATTATAGTCAGGCTGTCTGTTGTTGCCCAAATGAGGATGGGTTCCCTTTTGAGTCTGGTTCCTCTCAAGGTTTCTTCCTCATGTCGTCTGAGGGAGTTTTTCCTTGCCACCGTCGCCACAGGCTTGCTCATTGGGGATAGATTAGGGATAGATTAGGGATAAAATTAGCTCATGTTTTAAGTCGTTCAAATTCTGTAAAGCTGCTTTGCGACAATGTTTATTGTTAAAAGCGCTGTACAAATAAACTTGATTTGATTTGACTGACTCAACAACACCTTAGGATTGCTTTTCATTCATGAGAGGATAAATACCTGATACTCCCCATTAGTCAGACAGAACTGAAGAAGCCTTTCGGATGAGAGGTGAAACGTCTTCAAGAATCTTCAAGCAAGTCCAGTTGCTCTCTTTTACCACCCACACATTACATTGTACCTGGTCAAAAATTAACATTGATTTCAGGGACACTTTAAACTTTGTGTAATTCATAGCACTTTTTTGCACAGTCTATACTAGTATAAGATGCCAAAAATGCAAGCATTTCAGCTGGCTTTAACACTGTGCCACTCCTAATACCTGTAGCTCAGGTAGTATTAACTCAACTGGAGCCTGGGTCCAAGTTAACTCCCTCAGTAAAGGACCACGCCTTTGCGATACTCCAAGGATGAAAAAGTGTAAAGGACCTGTTGGGACATGTTCTGCAAAAACACATAAGGATCTCGTTTTAGAAACTATGTGGGAGGGAACGGTGGTTGAATATAAACCTGAACCTGTGGAACTCTCACCTGCGAGATCTGTCTAATCATCAACCATGGGGTCATTCCATGTCAAATCACCCAAAAAAAATGACAAATTTTAAACCCCACCTCCTCCAAATTCAATGAAAATTGGTTTATAGATAAATCCTAGCCAGAAAAGCCAAATTTTCAAATTTTAGCAAAATCAGACCAACGGTTTTTGAGATATCGCCATTTCTTTTTTTCACTTTTTCGCGAAAAAGGGCGTGGCCGCCAAATTTCAAAGTGCTGTATCTCGGCAACCAGTGGTCCGATTTTCAAAAATAAAGTATATTTGTGAAGGGGAGATCATAAGGAATCTAAGTACATCATTACTTTTATCTTTTAAGTGATATATCTCATCATGACCTTTTGACCTATATTTTGACCTTGAAATTGACAATTTGGGACAAATGACCCCGCGACGACTTTTCCTGAAAATTGTAGCCCAACATGTTGCCTACAACATAAAGAAACTGGAGAGGTAATATTTTTCATTTTGAAGCAATATCAATTAGAATGAGACATACTTGCTACTAAAATGATCATCCCTGTATTCTGTGTACATAAAGCATGTATTATCCATGTACATCACATATTCACAAAGTCAAGAGAAGATATATGCCAATTATCAGTTTTAATATGGAAAATCCAGTGTCTTTAGTCTTTTTATGTAATGACATATCTATTCAGTGTCAAGAATCCATTTGTTGCATACACTTGAAATCCTGAAAAGGTCATCTGAAGAGAGGCAATAGTTTCTAGTAGAGGGGGAGGTTAGGTACGGAGCAGTTATCACACATAGAATATCCGACTCCGGAATCCAACATTGGTCATCCCTTGATGGCCAATGGAAGGTTTTAGCAGGTCCAGATGGATGCATAAATTTGATGTGGTAGTCACCGAATTCCTCAGAAATTTCGTCAACTAGTCCGATCCACGGATGTTCATCGTACATACAGCAGACGAAATTCTGCTGTTTTATTTCCAAGGGAATTTGCATGACCCTGGGTGTACATGTTTCATTGTTGGCGTCTTGGATTTGTACCAAATCTGGAGGACTGTCCTGCTCAGAGAGTTTAAAGGCTTTAATCTGAGTGAGGGAGACAGGTACAAAACGATGATACTGCAGAGTGCCTTTGATAGTCCTTGCTAACTGGAATCGAGGTTTGAGGTTTTCTTCGTTGGTGGCGACTTCATCTTGCGTGACATGAAAGAAGGAGATTCCAGGGATATTCTTGACACAGTATTCAAACATTGCTTTAGAATCCAGAATATGACCTTCAGTAACACACTGCAGACTGGCCTTTGTGACCAATCGTTTTACGGTGCCCCCAATGCCATCACAAGCACTTTTGCCATGTGATGTGGCAAAGAAGTTCCATTCTGCGTCAAGGGAGAAATCATCTTTGTGGTAGCACAAGTTGATGAAGTTAGATTTATTCTTATATTGACCACCACAACCATCTGTGAAGTAGTGGACCCTTTTTGCAGTTGGAACTTCATCTTGAACGGCCTTCAGTACTTCCTTCAAAAATGTGTGAACAGTGGATGTGGTGTGGTCCTTGCAGTCACTGATCACACAGTAGCTTTTGTGAGCGAGCTTGCAGTCTTGTTTTCTATAATAGGCGACGAAGGGATGAAGTGTTGCCTGGCTATTCTCCCAGTGAAAACTCTGAATCTCATCCTGTACAACAAAGGAGTAATTTTCTGCAAAGTCCCCTTGTACAAGAACATCATCCATTTTCAAATCTGTCTTCACTTTGTTCATATAGTTGCTTTGAGCTTTAGCTGTGTAGCTATGGCGAGTCAGTTTTACTAGTTGTTCCGTTAGATTTTCAATGAATTCCTCCTTTGATTCGGTGACTGTTACAAGTTTAGTTCTGTCAACACTAACCCACTGTTTGTATGTTATTTCATCCACATCAGCTAATTCTTCACAGTTATTCAAAAAATCATGGATCCCATTGTAACCTGGACAGTCCTTGCATTGACCCATCATACACTGTTCCATTTCTAGCGAACACACGGCATACGTCGCGAAAAAATCGTATTCTGTAGAGAAAAGTAATAGCATAGCGAGTCCGATCGAGCCGCACGTTTTGATATATTGTTTGTCTGTGTGCGACGTACGGTTATTGAGTTATAATAATAAATATAAGAAGAAGAAACACGTAGAAGAACAATAGTTGCAGTGCTTTGCACTGCATCCTAATGATGCAGCTCAACAACTTCCTGCATCAAAGAAATACAGACATGAAAGACAGAGAACATGTTAACCATGTGGTAAGCATATAATGTGTGAAATGTGTTGAATTGTGTGTACGGATGTACATAGAATGTACAGGAGTAGGACTTTTAGCTGTGGTAATGCACATTTCAAACTGATGCTGCTTCAAAATGAAAAACATTACCTCTCCAGTTTCTTCATATGTTGTAGGCAACATGTTGGGCTACAATTTTCAGGAAAAGTCGTCGCGGGGTCATTTGTCCCAAATTGTCAATTTCAAGGTCAAAATATAGGTCAAAAGGTCATGATGAGATATATCACATAAAAGATAAAACTAATGATGTATTTAGATTCCTTATGATCTCCCCTTCACAAATTTACTTTATTTTTGAAAATCGGACCACTGGTTGCCGAGATACAGCACTTTGAAATTTGGCGGCCACGCCCTTTTTCGCGAAAAAGTGAAAAAAAGAAATGGCGATATCTCAAAAACCGTTGGTCCGATTTTGCTAAAATTTGAAAATTTGGCTTTTCTGGCTAGGATTTACCTATAAACCAATTTTCATTGAATTTGGAGGAGGTAGGGTTTAACTCATTGGGTGATCTGACATGGAATGACCCCATGTCCATTCCTGAGCTGTTTTCCCAGACAGCCATCTTAAAGCACCACAGAAAGGTCATGAAGGCCAACTGCACCTGCTTCTCATCCAGCCCAACCTTCTTTACTCACAGAACTTTAACATTTTAAAAAATACATTTACTTATAAGTCATCTTTTGGTGAACCATGGACTCATAAACTTGACTAAACTTTCAAAGAAGAAGGAGGTGGTCACTCTGTACTTAATTGTTTTGAAGTAAGGACGACCGGAAATACAGAATGACAAACATTAGTTAATGAATTAAGACATTAATTATTCTTATAAACCCGATATGACGTTTAAGACAGTGGACGCGCTAATTGACTGACAGCAATTTAAAACTGTAGTTGTCTCCCTCCAGTGAAAGGGCAGCTCTTTAGCTAGCATAGAAAGCATTAGCTGTTAGCTAGTTTGGGGTTTTTCCGAACAAGGCCTCACTGTAGTTTGTTCAGTCAGTGACTCACAACTGGCCATTTTTATTCAATACATACCTTCGACTCATGATGTAGAACATGATTTTAAAAAAAAGTTTTGTGAAACAGGAACAATACCAACTAATCAAATATAATGTTCACTTTATTTACCGGTATTTATTTCCTTCTTCCGTCCTCATACGCTAGCATCTAGCTCATGAGCTCATTACTGCCACCAACAGCATTTCCTGGCTAAGGCACTTCCGAACACAGAGTGCGTGCACACGCGTGTGTGTGTGTGTAAACTAAACACCACACACACACAATTATTTTTGTGGTTGTACTCCAGATAGTCGCACAGATCTCATCCAGGCGAACCGAGCCTTGTTTGCCTGATGGGGTGGTACTGCTTATGGTTCTGGATTGTCACTCATGTGGTGAAGAAAAAAAGATAAGATTCTTCCCTCTACAGCTACTTTGGCTCAAATCAAACATTTAAAAAAATCAACAAAGCTCCGCCCACTTAGACTTTTAAATGTTAATGTGCATCAAATGTATTAATTTATTGCATTGAGTACAAGCAAGAACTTCGGCAAAACTAACTATGACAGCATAACTAAAAGGGGAGAGCCAGAAGGTAACACAGGCATGAGGGGCCCCGGGACATAAAGCAGCAGCCACTACACCGTCAACAAACTCGAGTGAGCAAGCGAGTAGGGGACTGACAACATCCATACATCCCAGTTTACCAAAACACTGTCTGAGGATCCTCCAGATCTACTCCTTTACCTCAACATTAACACAAGGTTTGACTAAACGGATATGTTTTCAGCCTAGACGTAAATGCTGAGACTGTGTCCGAGTCCCGAACATTACTTGGAACGCTGTTCCATAACTGTGGGGCTTTGTAAGAAAAGGCTCCACCTCCTGATGTAGCCTTCACTACAGGAGATACCAACAGATAGCCTGCACCTTTTGATACAAGTAGGCGTGGCCAGTCACAAAGGACCAGAAGTTCGCTCAGGTACTGTGGTGAGAGACCATTCAATGCTTTAAAAGGTCAACAGTTGTATTTTATAAACAATATGAAATTTGACTGGGAGCCAGTGCAATGTGGATAAGACAGGGGCGATGTGGTCACATCATCTCGTTCTAGTAAGGACTAACTGGAGCTTGTTTATGCACTTACTGGAACATCCAGACAGTAAGGCATTACAATAAATAGTATTAGATCGAGGGTGTGACCACCATTATGGGTCGGTCCTATGACATTCTGATTAATCCCTACTGAATCTAAAATGGACACATGCTGTGTTCAAAGGGTCTTCTGGGTTATCGAAGTGAATATTAAAATCGCAGACGACTAAAGCTTTGTCTAAGGAAATAACCAGATCTGAGACAAAATCTGCAAATTCAGTAAGAAACTCAGAATATGGCCCCGGGGGCCTGTAAATAATAAGTAACGGAATTAACTGGGTAGACTTATTTCTTAAAAAAAATATTTTTAATGATCATGTATTTCACGTGCTTCCTTACAGGGGAAAAAAAGTCCACACTGTTTGTTCTTTTAGCTAATATTCAACTAATGTTGGTTTAGAGATTTCAGATTTGTGATGGCATTTTATACTTTAACCATCCAAACTTCAACAGAACCTGTTGGGATAAGTTAATATCCAACTTGCTAATTCACATTAAAATAAAAGGCAGCATTATATCTCTAATATTGTTGGTGAGGCTTGAATCTAAAACTGGCTAGCACTTACAGGGAAAAGTTTATAAAGTTGCCAAAAATCAAAATTAAATCTAAGTCAGTTTTTTTATGGTTCAGTCCAAGAAACATTAGCAATACCACAGTTTTCAGAGTATCATTTATTCAACAAAAACACATAAGCAAAAAAAAAATACAGAGAAAGTAAATAAAATGCATGTAAATACTTCATCAGATGTGTCAAAGAACATCATGAACCTATTCAAACCTGGCATTAACATCCATCTGTGGTGCTCAAGGTGAAGTCAAGGACAGAACTTAATACTGGTGTGCATCTCAGGGTTTGATCACTCAAATGTGGTGAGACATTCAAGTCGTCACAGAACACTTGTTTCAGTCTCAATTTTTGTCTTCATCCAAAACCAGGGCAGAGTCACTAAAGCCCAAGTCTAACTAATGACTTGTAACATGCTGTAAAGTGTTTATACAGGTCGAGCCTAATCTAAAATCCTTACATAGCTGCCTCGTTACTGATATAACAATTTGATCAAGGTTTTTGATTGGATCCACATCAGTGCCATTCCGATATACATCATCAATACAATCACAACCCAGGGATGAGTATATTCTGAGGTCATGGACCATAAAGATTATAAATAGCCAGAAGATTTAAGAAAATTAATTCTTGTTTAAATTGTTTCAACCCACCCAGCCTTCAAGCGATCAAAAATATTGGAACATGTAGCCGACACATTTCTTGTTGCCCAGATGTGCCCTGTGAGTTTGACTGTGTAAAGAATTACTAGCTCTTAATGTCTACTCTTGGAGTAAGCCCTGGGTTTCACCTGGAAATACTGCAGTTGTGGTTTTGAAAAAATAAACTAATTAATTTTTAAAAAAAAAAAGTGCGCCCGCCCCCCCCAGACCAAACATGAAGACCAGAGAGCTGTCTATGGGAGAAAAGCAAGCCAAATGTCTTCAATGTCCAGCAAAAACAAAAGAATTGGCCTTGCTGTTCCAATACTTTTAGAGAGCACTATATGTTAGGGATGATAATTTTCCGCGATCGTTTAAAAATAAATAAATAAATAGTAGAAATCGCGGAATCGCTGGTCTGAAACGGAACTGGCATTGTGCAACAGAAAACAGATTTTTGTCGGCATCCAGTTTCAAAACCCGAGAAATTCAATCCATGCAGCTATACAGCGAGGGTCTTTTTTTTTTGGGAAAAAAGAAACCAAATCTTGGTGTAAACTGGGCCGTCAACAAACTATCAATGTCCCGCCAATGACACAAGGGCTTATGATCAGTGCACACTAACTGGATAAAAAGATATCCGGGGATTATAAGTGGGAATGCCTCACCACAGAAAACACAAAGCAGCTCACAATGCTGATGTATAATGGTGATGGAGACTCGGTTTGGGTGAATCCTGCTGAAGCGGTCTCTCATCTGTTTCTTCATCAGTGATCAGTTCAGGTTCAGTGCCATTTCTGTGATTTGAATACTTTGTGAATTTATGGTGACATTTCATCATGTACATGCAGGCCTCGACATTAATGGTGCTGTCCGGGACGACCCAATGTTTGGTCCAGTCAAGTCAAATCTGCATCGACGACGAGTTGAATATTTGTTGAAAATAGTAATTATTCAAGAGTTATTTTCAAATTATTCAAGTCTGATGGGACTAGTTGAATATTTGTTGAAAATCATCATTGGGGGCCAAGCAGCAATGCTGCGAAGGCACCCATAGTGTTTCTATTGTTTCTTATTATTATTATTCAACGTTCTTCCGCCTCTGCAAGTCTATGGCAGCCCATAGAACCGTCTGGTAAAAAGTTGGGAAATTTTGCACACTGATTCTAGACAGTCTCAATATTACTCTCAGCAAAGTTCAGGCCTCTACCTCAAACCCCCTAGCGCCACCAACAGGTCAAAGTTGCAGGTACATTTCTGCTTGTAACTTTTGAACCGTTGGTCCGATTTTCAAAAATTTGGTATCCCTGTAATCCTTGGGCCAAGACGAATCCAACGCATCCTATGACGTCATTTTCCGCCCGTATAGTTTTCCCACCATTTTGAGAAAATCAATTAAAATGCTTCTCCTCCCTCAATTTTTGACCAATTTTTCCCAGACTTGGCTGATAGCATAAGTGGACCAAGCCGCACAAAAGTTATGCTCAGTGTTTTGAATTTCATAAGCGTTTGGCCATGGCAGCCAATCAAATTTGGCTGCGCAGACGCAAAACAGGAAGTGTGCTCATATCTCGGCCGCCCTTTGGCTCATCTTAACGAAACTTGGTGGCATGATGCCACACCCCTCCAAAAAGGCCCACAAAACAATTGGAACAAATTGGCCGCTAGGTGGCGCTATAACTAGGAAAAATGACTTTTGGCTCATATCTCATGATGGTTTTTGGGTAGAAACAAAATTCCACTATCGCTGGAATCCTTGGGTCAAGCCGAATCCATCAGATCCTATGACGTCATATTCTGCCTTGCGGATTTTCCGCCGTTTTGAATTATGTTAAAATCAATGAAATTCTAAGGCAACCCATAAAACCGTCTGACGAGAGGTTGTGAAATTTGGCACACTGATTCTAGGCTCCCTCAAGGTTCTGGTCAGCAAATTTCAACTCACCAGCTCAAACTCTCTAGCGCCACCAACAGGTCAAAGTTGGAAGTACATTTCTGCTTGTTACTTTTGAACCGTACATCTGATTGTCAAAATCTTAGTATTGCTGGAATCCTTCCGTCAACAAGAATCCAACGCGCCCTATGGCGTCATATTCCACCTGGTAGATTTTCCGCCATTTTGAATTTTGTGAAAATCAATTAAAATGCTTCTCCTCCCTCAGTTTTTGACCAATTTTTCCGAGACTTGGTAGGTAGCATAATTGGACCAAGCCGCACAAAAGTTATGCTCAGTGCTTTGAATTTCATAAGTTTTTGGCCGTGGCAGCCAATCAAATTTGGCTGCGCAGACGCAAAACAGGAAGTGTGGTCATACATCGGCCGCCGTTTAGCGTATCTTAACGAAACTTGGCATTATGCCCCACCCCTCCAAAAAGGCCCACAAAACATTTGGAACAAATTGGCCACTAGGGGGCGCTATAACTAGGAAAAATGTCTTTTGGTTCATATCTCATGGTATGCTTTGGGTAGAAACAAAATTCCACTATCGCTGGAATCCTTGGGTCAAGACGAATCAATCGCACCCTATGACGTCATATTCTGCCTTGAGGATTTTCCGCCATTTTGAATTTTGTTAAAATCATTGCCATTCTATGGCAACCCATAGAACCGTCTGACGAGAGGTTGTGAAATTTGGCACACTGATTCTAGGCTGCCTCAAGGTTCTTCGCAGCAAATTTCAGCTCACCACCTCAAACACTCTAGCGTCACCAACAGGTCAAATTTGGAAGTACATTTCTGCTTGTTACTTTTGAACCGTACGTCTGATCATCAAAACCTTAGTATTGCTGGAATCCTTCAGTCAAAACGAATCCAACGCGCCCTATCTCATCATATTCCACACAGGAGATTTTCCGCCATTTTGGTGAAAATCAATTAAAATGCTTCTCCTCCCTCAAATTTTGAACAATTTTTCCCCAGACTTGGTATGTAGCATAAGTGAACCAAGCCGCACAAAAGTTATGCTCAGTGTTTTGAATTTCATAAGCGTTTGGCCATGGCAGCCAATCAAAATTGGCTGTGCAGACGCGAAACAGGAAGTGTGCTCATATCTCGGCTGCCCTTTGGCGTATCTTAACAAAACTTGGTAGCATTATGCCACACCCCTCCACAAAGGCCCACAAAACATTTGGAACAAATTGGCCGCTAGGGGGCGCTATAACTAGGGAAAATGACTTCTGGCTCATATCTCATGATGCTTTTTGGGTAGAAACAAAATTCCACTACATCTGGAATCCTTGGGTCAGGACGAATCCGTCACACCAATCTGCTTGGCCCCCACATTGCTGCTTGCAGCAATATTTTTTAATAGTAATTATTCAAGAGTTACATCAATAAAGTTCCAACTAAATTAGTTCAATCCCCTCAGTGATCCTGCCGTGTTATTGTTTATGGAATTCCAGGAAAGCCGAGTACAGCAGGTGTGTGTGCATAGCAAAACCTCTTGAAACTCCAACAGCAATAGAAATAGAACATTTTGCCCAGAATTCAACTTTGCAGTTAGAACCTTTAATGTTGAGCCCTGACATGATGCCTTTTATTTAATTTTGATGTTTTTCAGTGGAGGCGATACCATACATTTCTTCAACTTCTCCCTCAATCTGAACCTGAAAGTCTCTAATTATGTAGAAATTGAGTAAAAAATAAATAAATAAAAAGTATTGCTCAAGTTTTGTTTTTATGGATTTCAGAACTCCAAAACTGTATCATCAGTACATGGAAACTTTTCCTATCTCTTATTACAGAAAATGGGGAAAAACGGAATTGGCAATTTTCGGAAACATGAAATCATTATCCCTAGTATACATTGGCTTACGAAATGTTAATAACAAGCTACCAAATACAAACCAGATATCAATTTCTGTCCAGATTGTCGACAATCTTAAAGTCGGAGAACAGAAAAGGTTTGTACGAAGGTATGCTTCATAACGTCCTGTTTTTCTTGCGACAGTGCTTACATACAAGTGGAGCTTCATGTTGTCTTCAAAAGACAAAGCTGTACAAGAGACTGCACACCAGCAGGAACATACTGCTCGCTCTCCTCGTGCCATCACCAGTTTTGGGATCAGTAGTTGGAGTGATGAAAACATCTGGATGCAAAAACAATTATGGAAAGAAATCCATTACTTTGTGTGACTGAGATACAAAACACACAAATTCTTGCACATGAAAAAGCAACGTGGAAGTAAGTCAAGGTGACTGGTCTCATCGAATGAGTTTTAATAACCTGTCTGGATACTGACCCTGCAGTGTGGGAGACTGGTTTGTGAAACTTGGAGGGAAAATCAATGTTGAGTTGAGAAAAATACTTTTCTAAACAATGAAGTCAGGTTATACCAGCAAGTAATATTGGAGGATTTACACCTGTGTCTAATTACTGACTGTTCATTAATGTGCGTCTCTGTGTGTCTTTTGGATGGCTAGTAACGAGAGAGGTGCGTGTGTGTTTATATATATATATATATATATATATATATATATATATATATATATATACACACACATATATAGATATAGATACACACACATACATACACACACACACACACACACACACACACATATATATATACACACACGCACTAGGGATGAGAATGAAAAATATTTTAAAAAAAGTCTGAAAAAAGCCGAGGGTTTGATTTTTGGCTATTTTTTTTTTTTACCCCAAAACCATTAATTTTATCAGCAAAAAGTTGCAATTTATTTGGAAATAAATTCCCCTTCTTGGTGGACTACCAGGTGAAAATGATTAAAAACAAGTCTCTTGTACCATATTAATCAATTCACATTTGAAGATTTCAAAAAATCAATGCACCTTTTAATATAAACGAGCTCTACAGTATTATATTTCTGCATTTTTGCTATTCATGTCTTTGAATACTCTAATCCTTTACAATGAAGTGTAAACCAGAAAAAAGTTCTATCATATAATTCTCTTAAGCTTTCTTCTGATGTTATCATGGTAGCAGGAGGTCTTGCATATTAAGCAGGCAACATTCAACATCACTTATCACTTCCCTTTCAACTGTTGTGTGTACTAACTAGGTTTTATCTGGACAGGATGTTGTGTAATGTAATACAGATACCATATGGCCAATTTGAAGATCGAGATGGTGATTTTGAGTTAAAGAACAGGCATGTACAATGGGCATTACATATTGGAAATTTTTTTTAAATCAAAAACTATAAGTTCATCTCGGCCTAAAAAATTTTGGCAGACACTCCTGCGCAGCACATACCAGCAATTTCCCCCCCCTATGAAATGAGCAATAAGTAGGAGAGTTATACACAGTATCATACCTAAAATTTTATCAGAAATATAGATATGATACTATGATTCTCCCCAACATGCTACATTAGATAAGCTAACCCCATTTATAAAAGATACACACTTAAATTATTTTGCCTGTTCAATGATTCATTATATTTATTGTGTGCGTGTATACACACTTTTTTTTTTTATATACACATACACACATATATACACACATACACACACACCTGGATATTACAGTGGTTATGCTCACTGACTACGACGCGAGAGATCGGGGTTCGAATCCCAGTCGGGGCAAAACATCATCCAGTAAGGGTCCTTAGGCAAGACGCCTCATCATATATCAGCCTACCTCAGGAATGAGTGAAGACATAACTGATAGAGTCATACCGGCTCAGATGTTGCCCGGGTCAACAAGGTCTGCGTCAGTTGCTAGGGAACCAGGGCAAACTGATGAGAAATGGGCTACTGGAACAAGACATTGATGGATGAGGACAGAAAATACGGATTTGCTGGAATGCTACTATACAAGCAATCCCAGAGAGAGGGGATACATGCAGCGAATGTGGGACCATTGGATACTTTGAAACCCACGATCAAGGCTAACAAAGAAACAGCTATTAGCTGTTTCAACTGTTCCAACATCCGTAATCGAAATCTACTATCACAACTAGAGATTAATGAAATACAACAATGATGCTACGGCAAGGGGGAGCCAGGAAGACAGGTCAGTGGGGAGATGTCATCATCATCCCCACAACCAGAGATTGGGTACCAAGCCCCAACAGCTAACAGCCTCAACACAAGAGCTGCTGACCTGAGAAGGAAGATCGTGACCCAACTGGAAACCTGGAGACCCCGACGAATACCGAAGCTGAGTTGCCAAGTACCTTCAGAAGATCTACTAGTAGATGTGAATGCTGCTCTGAAGACAATCTCCACAAGAACCATCACTGAGACCAACAAGCTGATACACAGTACAGCAACAGTAATCATGGAGATGCTTGGACACAAGGTGGGCTCGGGACATAAACAGTATCCACCATGGAAGAGACGATTAGAGGCCAAGATAAAGGCAGCACGGAGAGAAGTTAGCCAGCTAGCTGAACTACAGAAAGGGAACATGGTGAATAAAGGGGCACCCAGGAAGTACAACTCACTCTCCATACCAGAGGCACTCGAAACTGCCAAACAGCGACTAACAGCTCTGGCCACCCGGTTGAAGAGATACACCAAGGAGGGAGAGGCCAGGAGAATAAACAAGCTGTTCTCCACTGAACCAGCCAAGGTGTACTCTCAGTGGCAGGGGAACAACAACTGGTCAGACCCACCAAGAGCTGAGGTGGAAAAATACTGGAAAGACATATGGGAAAGAAAGGCATCACACAACACCGATGCCCAATGGTTAGTGGACCTAAGAGCTGACCACAGCAACCTCCCAGAACAAGAACCAGTAACCATCTCAATGGCAGACGTCCAAGAAAGACTGTCAAAGATGAAGAGCTGGACAGCACCAGGCCCCGATATGATCCATACGTACTGGCTGAAGAAGCTAACTGCACTCCATGAACGCCTAGCAGCACAGATGAACCAGCTGCTGAGGGATGGGGCCCACCCAGAATGGCTATTATGGGGCCCACCCAGAATGGCTAACCCAAGGCAGGACAGTCCTAATCATGAAGGACCCCCAGAAGGGACCCATCCCATCCAACTACCGGCCAATTACCTGTCTCTGCACAACATGGAAGGCCCTGTCAGGCATCACTGCGGCAAAAATGAGTAAGCATGTGGCTCAATACATGAGCGAGGCACAGAAAGGAATTGGCAGTAACACCAGAGGAGCCAAGCACCAACTACTGGTCGATAGAACAGTCGCCCGAGACTGTAAGAAGAGACAGACCAACCTGTGCACTGCCTGGATTGACTACAAGAAAGC